>NC_058406.1:118117905-118417905 GCF_002201575.2 Neomonachus schauinslandi | reverse complement strand
CCCAAGAGTGCTATGAGTTCCTTTCCATGAACTCTGCATAAATATTAGGACATCTTCTTTGGACAATGACCACCTGGCTATCTAAGGTAATCCTGTACTGTTTTAAAGGACATGTCTTGGGCTCCTCTCAGCTCAAGAAGAGAGAGCTTGAGTAAGGTGACAGCCTCACCTTTCTTTGGTGACCCAGCTCCCACGGAAGGCAGAAAGCATGCCTCTGCCTGGGCTGGGCATCGCCCACCGCTCTGGGAAGCTGTTACCTTCCCAGATAGGGAGCCGGGGACTTGTTCCCAGTAGCAACACAGGAGAGCTGACCATGGCTGGAGACTGGGAAAACTTCCTCCCCATTTGATTTTATTCTAATCAGCACAGATTTAACAAATGTGTGGTATGGATGTGTGTGTGTGTGTGTATAGAACATGCATATAAATATATACATATAAGATATATATATATATCATTCATATAAATAATATAAAATTTGTACACAGCTGCATACACATATATGCTAGATATATAATCTGTTTGTTCCGAGAAAACGCTCCAAACCCTGAGACAGGATTGCCTATAGGCCTGTATTTTAGGCAAGGATGTCCCACAGTCATTTCTAGATGCTAATTGTGATGGCTTCCAGGATTCCCAGCATGTCGGCCCGTTCTCTGAAAGCTCTTTGAGGGCTTCTCATCATTAGAATTCTGAGTTTTCGCTCCTTCCTTGCAAGCCATCTGGCCTCTCTGTTCTGCAGCTGCAGCCCCCCATCCCCTGCCACTCACACCTGAGCCTTTGACATCCCCCACCTGAAGCAAATCCATCCATCAAGAGAATCCAAAATTGCAACCAGAAATTTTTCCCCCCAAAATCTAGAAATAAAAGGGGTTTTTTTCTTTTAAACCTCTGTTAGGTTTCACGCTTAATAATTTTCTTCTCAAATTCATCTTTTATGGTCTTGGAATATATGTTGCTGTCTGTTGGGGAAAAAAGTATCTACCTCCACTTAATCGGTTTGCCCAATTAGCTGAGGCCTCTTGAATGCATATAATTGTCATTAACCACTGGAGCAGAGAAGGTCAGAGTGGAGAGGTCTTGGGGAGTCAGAGGTTGCTGGCAATTGCGTGGGTGCTCAAAAGTCTCCATCTGCCTCTCTTCAGAAGAAGGTGGGTGGCAGCTAGCAAGTCCTCGCTCACAGTTATTAACCCTGGCCAGAGGGACACTTTGAGTGACAGAGAGCCCCCGGAGTACCACTCAAAGGAACACATGACTGGTGATGCAGGAACCTGGAAACAAAAAGGAGAAAGTAAAGGCCCAAAAACAGGAGCTGCTACTGTGGGCCTGGTGATAGAATTTCCAAGAGATTGATCTGGTCAAAGAGGGCTTTTCACGTTTCTTATCTTTGGAACCAAGTCGCTCTTTCTACCTCTTTCTTCATTTTTGTGGTGGTTGTTTGCTTGCTTTTGTTTTAATTGAAGAAATACTGAAAAGCTGTTTTGTAAAGATATTGTAAGCAACCCAAATGGCTCAGGACAGATTTGCCTTCATTTATAAGAAGACAATGGTGAGCTTGTGTTCCAGTGACACAGAGTATGTGACCATGAGAGCAAAATCACAGACATGAGAGATGATGTCCTAAAACCACCGAGGATATGCGGCCTGAGGAGATTCACCAAGTCGACTGACCATTCAGTAGCGCTGAAGCCAAAAAAAATTCTTAGCTCTCTACTCATCTGCCCCTTACGGTGGTGGCACACCAGGGAGATAGGCCTAGGACGTCAGGGACTTGGGCTTCGATTTAGAAGAAAAGAAAGCCCGATTACCAATTCAGCCAAGTAAGAGCAGCAGGACCACCCCCTCCACGAACTACGGTTGCCTTAGCAAGGGCAACGCAGTGACATGCGTCCACATATTTAACCAGCACTTACCAAACGCCTGCTCTATGCTGGGGTTTGACACACAGTGTCTCATCTAGCCTTCTGTGATGGGCCGATGTGTGCTCCCATCCCAGATTCGTACGTTAAAATCCTCATGCCCAGTATCGCAGAATGAGACTGTATCTGGAAAGGGGATGAAGGTAAAATGAGGCCATTAGCGTGAGCTTTAATCTAATCTGACTGGTGTCCTTACAAAAAGAGGAGATTAGAACACAGACATGGACAGAGAGAGGGCCCCGTGAGGGCACAAGTTGAAGGCGGCCATCTACAAACCAAGGAGAGAAGCCTTCGAAGAAACCAACCCCACAAACACCTTGATCTCAGATCCTCAGAGGTGTGAGAAAAGGTACTTGTGCTGTGTAAGCCCCCAGTCTGTGGTATTCTGCATGGCAGCCCCAGTAGACTAACACGCCTTCCCAGCAGCCTGTAGGGTCAGTCCAGAAGCGAGGACACGAAAGCTCGGTGATGGGAAGTGATTTGTTCAGAATTCCCAAACTATGACGTGGCAGGGCAGGGATGAAAACGTGTCTTCTGGCTTTGACTCGGGGGCCTTGAAAAGACAATGGAGTTTCCCAGCCCCCAAAGACAAGACAAGCCCTGGATCAAAACGTCCCTTCTGCATACATGAGCAGGCATCCCCTTCCACCTGCCATCCTGGAGTAGCTCTAGAGAGATTATGGAAGGGGAGGTCAGCCTCATGGCAGCCCCATCTCCTCCCATTCAGGGAGGAGTCTCCTCCCAGCAGACTTCCGGCATGGCAAGGCTATTAGAGGAGCCAAATTTTAAGCAGCCTTCATGGGTAGGTTCCCCTCTCAGGGTGTCATGCGTAGTATACCAGCTAAACCTCACCACTGCCGCACGAGCCTGGGACTACTGTTAGTCCCACTTTATAGATCAGAAGCCTGAGGTGCAGAGGTGATTGGCTCAGGGTCACCCACCAGCGAGAAGCAGAACAAGACAAGAGCCCGGGCTTCTACAAGGGCCCAAGTGCTGCCCACTGCACAAAACTCCTTCTGGAGTGTAGACTCCTGGAGTAGAATTCCATGCTTGGAACTTACAGAAAAGAAGCATAGGCCATTCCAAACTGACAATATATAAGCTAAATGGGAAAAGATTCTGTGGTTTGGGAGGTGCTGTAAATCTCTGTTCATAGTCCCAGAAGGTCAGTGAGGAGCTAATGACGAAGCTGGGCTAAGGGCCTTCCCCTCCCCACTGTTCAGTAGGACTGTAGTTATTTTCACACGAAATTTCATGGAAATTGCCTAAAGAACAAATTAAAGAGAGAAACCCCACACACAACTTTCCAGTCGTTAAGAGTCTTTCTTACCCCCTCATGACACCCTTATGAGGTCGACGAGAAGGTATTTTTGTAATGCTCCCCAACCCTTCCTTCTCCTAACAGTGAAAATGAGGCTCAGTGAAGCAAATGATGTGCTCACAATCCAGACGGTGACGGTGACAGGGCTCCACCACGGGTTTCGGTGACCTTCGGTGACCTTCCATGACCTTCCCTAACTCCGCTCCCCACCCACCTCCTGCTGGACGCTGCTGTTTATGTGAAACACATCCAATATCCACTTCCTGGTTCTCCCCTACATCACAGTCGGGCTGTTACGACCTCATGGCTTCCTCTTCTCTTTACTTCATGGTTTGTCTAAGCCTGACAAGATCATTAGTCCATCTTAAATCCCCAGACTTTCAGGATCCTCAAAAAACTATGAAGTTTAGGGCGCCTGGGTGGCTCAGTCGTTAAGCGTCTGCCTTCGGCTCAGGTCATGATCCCAGGGTCCTGGGATCAAGTCCCACATCAGGCTCCCTGCTCGGCAGGAAGCCTGCTTCTCCCTCTCCCACTCCCCCTGTTTGTGTTCCTGCTCTCGCTGTCTCTCTCTCTGTCAAATAAATAAAATCTTAAAAAAAAAAAAAAAACTATGAAGTTTACTAGAGGGTATTATGCTGAGCGAAATAAGTCAATCAGAGAAAGACATGTATCATATGATCTCACTGATATGAGGAATTCTTAATCTCAGGAAACAAACTGAGGGTTGCTGGAGTGGGGGAGGGTGTGGGAGGGATGGGGTGGCTGGGTGATAGACATTGGGGAGGGTATGTGCTATGGTGAGCGCTGTGAATTGTGTAAGACTGTTGAATCACAGACCTGTACCTCTGAAACAAATCATACATCATATGCTAAAAAAAAAAAAGAAGAAGAAAGAAGATAGCAGGAAGGGAAGAATGAAGGGGGGAAAATCGGAGGGGGGAGACGAACCATGAGAGACTATGGACTCTGAGAAACAAACTGAGGGTTCTAGAGGGGAGGAGGTTGGGGGGATGGGTTAGCCTGGTGATGGGTATTAAAGAAGGCACGTACTGAATGGAGCACTGGGTGTTATTCGCAAACAATGAATCGTGGAACACTACATCAAAAACTAATGATGTAATGTATGGTGATTAACATAACAAAATTAAATTAAATTAAAAAAAACAAAACTATGAAGTTTGCTCAGGAAAAAAAAAAAAAAAAAAAAAAAAACAATCTCCATGGAAGTTTTCCTGCAATTGCTAGAAGTTCACACACCTCCAAAAGCATGGACGTTGAAACCTGGCTAACGATCCTGCCCTACATGTTTCCCTCTCCTCTAATAACTTTTAAGTCTTTTCTCTTCATCCATTTTTCCCACCGCCTTTTTCTCTCCAATAAATTTGCTGTCCTCCATTACACTGACCCAAGGAAGGTCCACACTTTGTCCCTTCCTGTCCTGCTGCTCTATGCCACTTTCTGTCTGATCCTTCCAGTGGTCCTTCTCTTCACCTTCACTTCTCATGAAAATTCTACTCAGACTCCTGCATTCCAGCACACACATGCAAACTGATTGTCTCTTTATTTTCGATAACTGTGGCTCCCTCACTTAAACATGCTATGTTACACCCCCACTAACTAGGAGGTCTGGGAATAGGTGATGGAACACAAAAGAAAATGCAATGTACTTACACTCTCATAGAGTTTACAGATGAGCGAAAAAGATAAAATCAGACCAAAACCTACACATATGACATGTTACCTTACCAACATAGAGACGTTTGGGGTTCTTGGGGGAGCATATAGCAAAGGGTCCTAAAGCAACTTGCTGAATGGGCTCTGGGGATTTGAGGAGGGGAGGGGAGGCTGCTGGGAAAATGGCATCTCCAGCAAAACCCAAAGAATGAGCAGGGGCTGGTCAGACCAGTTGGGTGGGGGAGACCAAACCAGGCAGAGCAAAGAGCTTGTTGGCGGCCTGCTTCAGAGTGAGCTTGGCTGAGCTGAGAGCCTGCAGAATCCCATATGGCAAGCTCAGAGCCCGAGGAGTGACAGGCATGGGGCGAGAGGACACAGCGGCCAGATCAGGCCATCCTGGAAAGCCACCAAAAGGACTGTGCATTATATAGCGAGGGTAATAGAACCTGATAAAGGGTTTTTAATAGACGAGAGACATGGTCTGCTATGAGGGAGGAGCTGAAAGCTTATTTCACTTTTTATATTAAATTTTTGGTTATGCAATACATTCCCATGTTTTCAAAAACAAGAAACTAAAAAAAATTAAAAATAAATAAATAACCAGAAACTATGAAAAGGCATTCAGCAAAAGATTTTCCTGGACCCCAGTTCACCTCTCTCTCCTAAATAGATGTCAAGTTTTCATAGTTCTTATGAGTCGTTTCTGACTTCTTTGTGCTTATACAAGCTAATATGACTAGAAAATCTTATTTTTCTTCTCATATATTCAAAAAGTAACACACCATGCAGTGTTCTGTGCCTTGATTTTTTTTTTTTTTAACTACAGATTGAGAGCCTCACACCCACAGTTTTCAATTCCTAAGTTTTGAGAATCTACGTTTTTTTTAAGGGGGAGGGGCAGAGGGAGAGGAAAAGAGAGAATCTTAAGCAGGCTCCATGCCCAGCCCTGAGCCTGATAAGGGGCTAGATCTCATGACCCTGAGATCGTGACTCAGTCAAAATCAAGAGTCAGACGCTTAACTGACTGAGCCACCCAGGCACCCCTGTGTCTTGAATTTTTTGAGATAGTTTTTTACTCTTTTGCATATTGTCGATTTAGCTCTTATATTAGTATTTGTATTATTTACCTTTAACAAATGTAGGGCTCTCCTCCCCTACCAGAGAGTGAGCTTCTGAGGGGCAGAAACTGGGCCTTATTCAATTTTGCATGAGGTAGATGTTCTGTAAAAATCTGTTGAATTGAAGTAGGTGATGAAAAAGTATCTTTGGTGAATAACTCTGTTACTATTGGAAAGAACAAATGCTTCATCTGGCCCAATCTCTCAAATTTTTTACATTTAATTATGCCACTTCTCCAACATGCATAAAAGTAAACAGAATACAAAATGAGCCTCCACATACCCATGCCCAGATCCAACAATTGTCAACATTTTGGCGACCTTGATTCTCATCTATGCCCACCACCCATCCACTTTGGGGAAGGAGGGGGCTGTGGTATTTTAAAACCAAATGCAAGACATCATGTCATTTCCTCTGTAAATACCCAAGACTGCACCTCTTACTGATAAAAGCCTTTGCTTTAACAAGATAAGCACATGCCAACAAAATTAATTGTAGTTCTCTAGTATCACCATCATTCCCTGATTTTCTCCAAAGTGTCTTTCTACATTTGGCTTCCCAAATCGGGAGCCCCACAAAGCCCACAGATGATATTTGCTCATTGTGTTTATAGTCCTTACAGCTCTTTGATTCCATCACAGCCGCCTCCTCTCTTCTTCCCTCTCTCTTTTATGCCATTGATTTGTTAGAGAAACCAGGTCATTTGTCCTGCATCGTGTCCCACATTCTGCATTTGGCTGATGGCTTCCTTGCGGTATCATATAACTTGCTTTCCATCCCCCATATCTCCTTGGAAGCTGGCAAGATTAGTGTTTTGAAAACTTCATCCTGGCTGCTATGTGGAGCACTGAATGAAGGGTGGGAAAAAGGAGAGTGAGAGGCTGTGTTGGTGACCCAATCAGATGATCTCGCCGGCACATGGCTTCGGGGGCTGCACGGACAGAGGGAAATGGGCTCATTCAACGGACGCTTAGGAGACAGGACCCACAGGGCTTGTTGCCTAATTGGAAAGGAGGCATGCTTCTCAATGCTCTATTAAGAATCTGGGCCCCACCATGAGACAAACCAAAAAGGCTGCTTTCTCCTGGAAAAACATTTACATGTTTACTGACATTCTCCTCACAATTATCATTTATGGCAAGTTTTAAGGGCATACAAAGTTGTAGTATTATTGTTGGTATTAAATTTTATTGCTGTGGCTTTAAAACATAAACAAAAAGAATTCCTTAAGTAGTTGGAAATTGTAATGATACTCTTGGGATTGGATTTTCCTGCCATGGATACTGTAAAGCACAAAGATAATAAATTTAAATTGCAGTATTAGAATTGGGAATATATTTTATTGCTTTGGCCAGAACACAAACAAGCAGGATTCATAACTCTTATTTTTTTTCCCAGCAGCAGGTTTATATGCAACGACACCTGGGTCTAGTGTGGGGATGATCAGAGGTCACCAGCATCACAGGTCGTGTGACAAGGTAAGAAGCCTGGCGGGTAGGATAAGGTATAGGAGAGCTTGATTCTTACAGGTGGTCAGGGCACTGGAGAGAAGCAGGTCACGTGAGGAGGAGGAGGTGCAGGTGGTCACATGGCATCAAGAAAGGTTCATCTGGCAGGAATTGCTCTGAACTGAACCCCCACCTCACCAAGATGGCTCTGCATCCCACCCACCAGCACCCCACACGGCTTCACATGCTCCTGATTTGAGTCCAGTTTTGAAAACAAGTTGCTACAGACTAAGCACTGCTTTGGGTTTGGGTGTTGTATTGTCTTGCACTCCGTGGACACGGCCCGAGGCTTCCTCTGTGTCCATTTCAGTGGAAGGGCCACCATACACCCAGCCAGAAACCTAGAAGTTGTTCTTGATGCTCGTCTTCCTCACCCCTGCACATTGTCAGTCATCAGCCCTCTGCATTCTGCCTCCCCAGTATCTGTCCCATCAGTTGCTGTCTCCCCACCCCGCCTCAGACCACCATCAGCTCTCACTGGCATCTCATTCTAGCCATGGTACTGCCCCGGGCCCCGCCCCTTGAGGTCCACCCTCCACGCTCATTGCAAGAATAACGACCACCATTTATTAAACATTCGTACTGTGCCAGGGACCGTGCTAAGCATCTTACAGCAGTATCTCATGTGACCCTCAAGAGCTTCCCAATGAAGGAGGGATAGCTCTTTTTTCCTAAATGAGTAAATTGAGTTCAGACATTAAATAATAAAATACATCATATACTTATGAAAATCACCAGCACAAGCAGAAAAGAAATCTTAGATTCTTTCTTGGTCCTCAATTCTCCCTGTTGCCATTTCTTCCTCCTTTCCTCCCTTCCTTCCTCCAACAAATAAACCCCTTGGCATGAAACACAAGAGCACTGCCAGTGTCTCCAGACTCATCCATCACCTGGACCCCAAGTAACCACAGTTCTCATTAACAAAGTAACTTTGCATTCTTGGAATGCCATTTAGTCTTGTCCTTCCTCTTACCTAGAATGTAACCTCTTTCCTTGCCATTGTCTAACTACCGTTTGTCTTTCAAGATTTATTTTAGACATCATCTCGACCAGGAAGCCTACTTTTAAACCATGCCCTTCAAAATACCCATGAGCATGCAGCCTGTGTGTACCCCCCACATGCGCACACATGCACACACACACACATATGCACGCACACAGCTGGATCCATGGCTCCCCTCTCGGATCCTACTGTACCCTGCGCGTCTCCCTATCAAGGTGCTTATCATACTGTATTGGGACCATCTACCTCATCTTTTAGCCTATAATTTGCCTGAGGGCAGGGACTATGTCTTTTGTCTCTGAACTCCCAGAATCCAACACCTGAATTTCAGCACACAGTAGGTGCTCAATGGCATTTGCTGAATGAATGCATGAGCAAATGAGCACAGTATAAAATACAATGATTCCAAGAGTAATTATTAGAACAATAAGATATGGGCCTTTTGAACCTGAAAGAAATATTGGGCTTTTATTCAGTTTCAGGAATTATATTTATATACAATCTTTCAAATTCATTCTGCAATTACTCACCTGTTTTCATTCTAAAACCCCGCAAAAGGTTACCTATAAACTCATGGCAGAGTGTAACTGATGGAGAATAAGCAATTGCTTTCCGCGCACTTTAGCGAGCGCGTGGAAAATAGCACCCGGGCAACGACACAAATAAATATTGGGAGTGACGTTTACCAGGTTACAGCAAACTCAGAATGCAGCAAGTAGTTAAAGAAATTAGAAGGTGTAGTAAGTTTGAATCCTCCCAAATGCCAGTCCGCCTAACTTCTCTGAGCTTCTTGTTTGGGGGGAAAACTCTTAAATTCTCAAGTTATGTGAAGCTTTTTTCTTTGTCGTTGATCCCCACTGAGGTAGGTCATAGACTCCCAGAATCAGAGCATGGAATTCGGGAATATGGAAAGCGAGAGAAGCTGACAGGAACCAGGCCTCTGACCATGGCCCATTCCTGGCTCTGTTTCTGTTTCCATAGAAATGGCCATCTGATGAGCCAAAATAAGTTCAAGACTCCTCTACTTTGTTCTCCTTTCTTGTTCCTTTGAGATAACCCCACAGGGTTTGGCTAATTGGAGAAAAGTGGCTTGTGGCTACCAGTGACAACGTCTGAGAAGTTAAATATTCTCCCAGTAGCAACAGCATGTTTCTGCTCCATCCCCACGTTGGTCTGCTCCCGGGACGGCTGCCCACCCCCCCACCTGGGGTGAGGTGCTCACAACCTTTGGATCACCAATCATCTTCCAAGTCACTTCCGGCAGTTGGATAACCTTTATGACTGCACGCGTTGCTGGGTATTCATGACGGTCCCTATCAAACTGAGATGAATGTGTTCCATAATGTCTGTTTTTATTACATTAGGCTGGGAAGATGAAATCAAAAGAACTACTTTCAACAAAAATGTCCTGTGTGGACAGTTCAATACTCTTTCTACAGGCCCCGGTGATTGCCCTCATTGTATGCAGGATAAAGGCTAAACGTGCAGCTACCTGCTAGTTTGACAAGGCGGTTCTCCCGCCAGCAGGTTGTTCAGGCTTTTTTTTTTTTTTTTCCCAGAGCAAGCCCTCTGATTCCACCAAACCCACTGGATTAACAAAAACCTGAAAGCAAAATAACACAAAATGATATCCCTGCATGAGCTACTATTAGACTTTGCAACCTACAATTACACCAGTTCAATCTCAATGCCTCCAAACATAATTTCATTAATGCAAGCCGTGTCAGAACTGGTAAATATCTTCTCTTCTTGGATTTTCTGTTATTATTAGTTTTCAGCCGAGAATGATGAAGCAGGCACAGGCCACCCGAACAAGGTAGCGGGGAGCCCACCGCCCGGTCGAGATGACAGGCAAGGGAGGGGCTGTCAGAGGAATGAAGAGGAGAACTGGAAAAGTCGATTTGGAGAGAAAAAAAGAAAAAATGAGAAGGAGCAGAGAAGAGAGAAGGGGTTCAAGGAGGAATTCCGCGGGCAAGTACGTTGAGCTGTGCCGGGGGACGCACGCCTGTGGCTGGCACCCCCTAGGGAGCTGACACGCGGGGTCCCCACAAACCTGAGCGCCGTCTGTGGGCGCAGGATCTGGACCTCAGAGCTGCTTGAAAGAACAGCGTGCAAGACGTCCGACTCAAACCCTTTAAAGAGATTTCCTCCTGTGACAGAATCCTTGGCCCAATACAGATGCACAGTGTGTAGTTAATTTACTTTATCAGAGAGAAAAAAACTGTCCTAACATTCTTAGCTGGTCCAAAATCTCCCTTCTGTCAAATGGCTTTCTGGGCTGGCAAAGAGGACTAGGAGGAAGATTTCGGAGCTTGGGCTCAGACCAGCAACACATGTGCTCTTGGGCAGCCCCGCATCCGGAAAGAGAGGGCAGAACATTTACAGAAGAGATCTCAGTGGCTGATTTATTTCGGGGACAGTATGCTGGTCAGGAGGAGGGATTGGGGAAGGAGAAGGACCTTGATTTTAGTAGCAGCTTGGCCACTTACGAGCTGTGACATGGGGTAAGCTCACGTGTGGGAGCCACCATTCCGTCAGCCATAACAAAGAAAGAAGACTAGCACCTGCCTCATAGAGTTCCCGAGATAACGAAATGCCCCGGGGCAGGTAAGGTGCTTAGCACACGTCTGGAAACACATCTGCCCTCGACTGAAGGTTAGATAGTATGATTTGAAGTATAATGAAGAATGATATGAATAGAACTAGGCTTAGGAGCCTATGAGAGTAAGGGAAGAGGATTAAAACCAATTTTAGGAGGGCGCCTGGGTGGCTCAGATGGTTAAGCATCTGCCTTCGGCTCGGGTCATGATCCCAGGGTCCTGGGATCTAGTCCCACATTGGGCTCCCGGCTCAGCCGGGAGCCTGCTTGTCCCTCTGACCCTCTCCCCTCTCATGCTGTTTCTCTCTCGCTCGCTCTCTAAAAAAAATAAATAAAATCTTTAAAAAAAAAAAAAACCAATTTTAGGGTTTTAATTCTCATTAGCAAACACTGAGTGAGACATGAAGCCTCATTTTGGGGGTAGCATCTTTCTAAAAGGAGGTGCTAGGATGGGCAAGATGCTCTAGGGACGTGGGGATTCCATCTGTACAGCGTGTTCATGGCTGTTTGCACGTGTGAGGAAGGGAGGCACCCAGGAAGTGCTTCGGGGTGGGCAAGGGTTGCTGAAGTCAAGACGCCGGGAAAGAAACGGCTGGAAAGCAGGTTAACCCGGAAGTTCTTTCCAGAGCAACAAAAGTCTCCTCCTGCAACATGTCACATTCTAACCTCGGGGGCGGCAAGAAGAGCACCTGCCCACACGTCCCTGGCGCCGAGCACCAGGGGAAGCAGGGGGTCTTCAGTTATTGTGCGCGCTGAGTGGAGCCACCAGCTGGAGCTCATGGGCATTGTGCTAGCCTGGATTTCACACTGTTTGCACAATTATGAAACAACAGACAACAGAAAAGGTGCCAATTCACTCTTCAAAGGCGCACGGACACCCCTCGTTCCTAGGGCTGGTGTGCCGCACGCAGACACCACAAACAGTGCTCCTGCTTCCCTCTCTCTGGGGAACCTCATTCAGTGCGTAGAGCCCTCCCGAGGGGCCTCCCCGCACACACACCCCCACACTTTGGATGGAGAAACAGCTCCTGGCTGGTGAGCCATCTCGGACCGAGGCTCACCGCACATGTTTGTGGTAGCAGAGCCTTTTCCAAACGCTGGCCCCTTGGTCTCTTTGCCCTCCCTGGCTGCTGAGGAAGGAAACCAGCTGCATCCCGGAAAACAATTCCACTCAACAAACAACGCAGCGCCCCGACTAATCATAATGAGGTCTGGTTCAAATGTTGGCACACACACAAAATATTAATTAAAATAACGTGCATGATAAATAATATTGGGATCCAAAGCACAGGCTCCTCTAAAATCACAGTTGGTAATTATGTGAGCGCCTGCTAACACACACTCAGAACTCCAGTGTTGCTTACATGACAAAATTAGTCGCGGGGAGGTGACCTTGAGAGGTCATCTTGTGTGAGTACCCTTCCGCTTAGAAACTGAACAACATCTAAACAACACTGCGAGAAGAGCATTCGTCCTCATTTCCAAGGGCTAAGGGAAGAAATTCCCTGAGAACCCAAGAATTCAATTTAATAATAAATATTTGAGCACCGGCTGGTATAAGGCTCTCTCTGTTTATCACTGGGGATAAGGGATGGGGCGCAGGGGGAGGCATGGTTCACATTTTTAAGAAGTAACTGGTTAAGGGGCGCCTGGATGGCTCAGTCAGTGAAGCACCCAACTCTTGGTTTCAGCTCAGTCAGGTCACGATCTCAGGGTCGTGAGATCGAGCCACATGTCGGGCTCAGCCCTGGGCACGGAGCCTCCTTAAGAGTCTCTCTCTCCCTCGCCCTCTGCCCCTCCCCTCTCCCTCTCTTAAAAAAAAAAAAAAGGAGAAGAAAGAGAAGTAACTAGTTATTGGTCAACAATACCTGTTTCAGATAAAAAGTCCTTCTATATCCCTCACCCAAATCTTTCATGCTGCTATTAAAAACCCAATGCCACTTGTCTAACTCCTTGACTGAGGACCTCACGATTCCAGTTCTAGAGCTTCTAGAGTCTTTACCAGGTACCACAGACTCTGGGGTAGGGCCGACAACAGGTAAGTATCCCCAGTAATTCTGCTCACTACTGAGATACTGACCTAAAGTTTCCCACCAACTCCCAACATAATGAAGCAATTGTGCACCATCTACTTTATCTAGATCTTTTAAATTATGACCAAATTTAACATTTATTGCCCCAGTTAATACAGAAGCCTAACTGGGAAAGGAAAAGACCTCATTATCTTAATTCCAAAACCATTTTCTATTCGTGGCTCAGTCAACATTTCGGCATCTCATTAAACGTATTTAATTTCATTCCCTTAACAATAACCCACGTACCACACCAGTGACCACAACTTCAGTGTCCCAGCCCCTAAATCCTATTAGTGTTCAGGAAGCCTCATAGTTGCAACATAATGTTCAATCAGTGCAGAGAAATTAATTAAATTAAAATTATTTTTATTGTGATTTAATTAGCTTGATTTAATTACTTTGTTCACGGACTGAGCATTCTGTTTACAGGCAGATCCCGGCTCTCATTCGTGGCATGAATGTTCCCATAGAATTACACATTTTCTCTGTTCAGCCATTGGAGCGGGCTGGGGGAGTTTGCCAGAAACTCACAATTTATCACAATCAGCATCATCACAAATTATAGGAAGCATCCAGCAATATGATAACTTCTAAATGAAGTGTCTGAAAGCAGGTCATACCACCAGCCTCGGCTGTTAATCCGTCATATTTCATAGTCAACCTGACACCTTGTCCAATTTGCTGTGCCTGCTTTATCCCCGGGCAGCTCCTGTGAGCTGCCGCCTCTCACAGGGCCCGCCTGGGGGGGGCCCAGCTCCCACTCAGGCCAAGGGCCTGCCTGGTCCTCCTCGGCCCCCCTGCAGCCCTGGCTCCATGCGGTGGCCACTCAAGCTGGGGCTCCTGCTTCGTCTTTCTCTGAGCCAGCGGTCCTGTACCTGACGTGCACCATCTGACATCCAGTATTTTGACTGGGGGATGTAGGCAGCGAACCACAGAGCATTAGCAGTTCCTGAGGCTGGGTCTCAGTGAACACAGGCTATTTTCATGATGCCATTGCAGTTACTTTTCATATCTTGGCACACTTGCCTTTGATCCCTACTTCAAAATGATAGCAGGAGATCATGCGTGTTCTCAACCTTCTTTACAGCAGGCCACTCCACAACACAGTGTGTGACCCCAGCCGGCCCGACAACAGTGGCCTTCACTGTTTCTCAAAAATAAAATCAGCTCGGGCACCTGGGTGGCTCAGTCCGTTAGGCGTCTGCCTTCGGCTCAGGTCATGATCCCAGGCTCCTGGGATGGAGTCCCACGTCGGGCTCCCTGCTCCATGGGAAGCCTGCTTCTCCCTCTCCCCTCCCCCTGCTTGTGTTCCTTCTCTCACTGTGTCTCTCTCTGTCAAATAAATAAATAAAATCTTTAAAAATAAAAATAAAATCAGCTCTAACTTGTCTATCTGAAATGTGTCATCTTGATTAGTGCACTCAAGGCTATATGGAGTTGTTTTCTTAGGTTCTAACAACCATATTTCGATATATTTGCCTTTCTGCATGGTCTTATGTATTTTATTTTATGATCTGAAACCATTCTGCTGAGAAAGGAGCCACAGGCTTTGCCAGACTGCTCCAACAATAGAGGCAGGGACGTTTTTGTCCTTGTGTGAGTTTTCTGTGGCTGCTATAACAAACAGCCACAACCTTGGCGGCTTCAGGCAACAGAAACTTATATTCACTTATGGTTCTGGAGGCAGAAACTCAGCCTTAGTCTCGCTAGGCAGAAATCAAGATGTCGTCAGAGTGGTTCTCCCTCTGGAGGCTGTAGAAGAAAGTCTATCCCTTGCCTCTTCCAGCTTCTGGTGGCTGCCAACATTCTTTCGCTTCTGGCCACATCCTTCCAATCTCTGCCCCTGTCTCCACATCACCTTCTCTTCTGTGTGTGTGAGCTCCCTCCGCCTCTCTCTTACAAGGACACTGTTGACAGCATTGATGGCCCAAGAGGATAACGTAGGTTAATTTCCCCATCTCAAGGTTCTTAACTTAGTCACATCTTCAAAGGCTATCTTTTTTTTTTCCAAATAAGGTAACATTTATAGATTCCAGGGATCAGAGCCTGATCTTCTGGGGGCCACCATTCAGCCCACTGGTCTCTATGCTACTTAATTCTTCATTGGCCTTCAGGAAGGGACATAAAATGATTTCAAAGATGTGACAGAAATGGCACCAAATTAAAATAGACGTCCATGCCAAAGCCCATTAAAATAATCAGATAAAAGTTAATGTGATGGTTAAGGAGAAAGCAAGGCCTTTGAAAAATGAAGTTTTCGCCAAGGCCTAGGAGAGAAACAGGGCCTGTTTCTTCACATCCAGATGAAGAAAGTACAAGCTTTGCAAACCTTGCCACCAGAACACGCTTGGTTCTTGAGCCCTGACTGTCCCCGAGAGCTCGGGTGAGTTGTTCTGCTTGCCCCTCCTCTGCCTCTCATCCTGCCCCAAGGATGCCATATTTATGTGTTGTGCAAAGTGTTGAATGAGGAACTTCTGTCACCGACCAAAAGTGAAAAAGGGCAAGGACTGTGTGTTTTTCAATTAACTAGAACAAGAGGAAATAAGTGTTAACTTCAATGTGAGATATTCAGGCTTCCGATTAGAGCTGAATCCCTACAGGCAGGTGTGCCCGACCTGAGTTTATTTCCAAAACAAGTTCCAGAGCCACCTCTTCCGGAATCAAGAAAATGGTGGATAAGCTGATCCAGTGGCAGCCTGATGCCCTTCTCTGGTCAAGAAATCAGACCTGGCTTCCTGCCCCAGCTCTGCCTCTTCTCATGTGATGTCATTCACAAAACCCGGCCTCACTAAGGGCCAGTCTTCTCTGCAGATAGATTACATGGGCTCCTTAAAGGCAGGGCTCTTCTTCTCCCGTGTGCAGGTTTGAGCACATTGCCTGGCACACAGAGGACCTTCAATAAATATTCCTTTACTTGAACTGAATGTCTGCCTTACCTGACTCACAGACTCAAAGTGATACTGGTCACGCTGTGATTCACTCCCAGGAGCTCCTGGCCAGGCGCCCGCCGGGGCAGCTTCGGTTACTGCTTTGCCCTGCCCGGGGGCCTCCCCCTCACCCTGGCCAGTGGCGGCATCACCACCTGCCTGCCAAAGCCAAGAGTGAGGGCCCGCCTTGCCTTGCCACCCTAGCTGGCTTCCAGCCTCTGTTCCCAGCATTCTCCAGAAAATAAAACTGTTTAACCACAAAAAAAAATAATAATAACTAATTAAAATATATATATATATATTGGGCATGCTGCTTCTGGAGGTAACTCAGAAACACGTCACAAACAGAAGGTATCAGTATTGTGGTGGATATCGTTCCTCTTACACTAAGTCCTTTGGCAAGGTCCCTTCCAGCCATATGACACTTTCACCCCTTTAAAAATTAGCCTCAGGGTCACCTGGGTGGCTCAGTCGGTTAGGCGTCTGCCTTCGGCTCAGGTCATGATCCCAGGTTCCTGGGATCGAGCCCTGCATCGGGCTCCCAGCTCACTGGGGGAGCCTGCTTCTCCCTCTCCCTCTGCCTGCCACTCTGCCTCCCTGTGTTCTCTCTCTCTGTCAAATAAATAAATAAAATCTTTTTTAAAAAATAAAAAATAAAATTAGCCTCAGAGAATGCACATCTGCACTGGGAATGAGTAGAAAGAAGCCTCCATTACTTATGCCCTTCAATTCAGAGGGCATGCCCTACCATGCAAACCTTGGTGCTCATCAGCAGACTAGAAAGACCTTTGAGATTATCTAGTCCAACATCCTCTTCTTTAGGGAAAAAGAAAACTAAGAGTTTTCTATTGTCATATGGCTTGTCAGCAGCAAAGAACACAAGCAGCTAGAACCTACCTCTACTGTCTTCTAGTCCAGTGTGTTCTCCATTCTCTTGTCCTCTTTCTTTAACCCAAGGTCTTCACTTTGCCTTGCAAATCTGGCTCGGTGCACTATCTCACAGCTAAGTGTTCCAAGCTGCCCGAGTAGAGTATGTTACTGACTCCCCTCACACAGGTCGGGTTGTGAGAACCTACATAGAAAAACCATTACAAGGTACTCTGAAAAAAATGTAACATGTTTTGGTAGTGTTTGATTTTGCAGTATGCCATTTTAATTCCCTCTTCTTGCCTTTCCTGTATTTTTAAAGTTATTTTATTAGTCGTTATCTTGGGAATTACAATTAACATCTTAAACTTGTAACAACCTAGTTTGAGTAATACCAACTGAGTTTCAAATGTATACAAACACTGTGCTCTGAATAGCTCCATCTCTCCCCCTTTACATTGTTATTGTCACAGACTACAACTTTATCCACTGTATGCCCATTAACATAGACCTATAATCATTGTTTTATGCATTTGCATAAAATTAAATCACAGGAAAAAGAAGTTATAAACCATAGCAAAAGTACAATGATACTGGATTTTATACTTGCCTAGATAGTTACCTTTACCTATGTTCTTTGCATTTTTTTTCTTATGGCTTTATGGTCCTTTCATTTCAGGCTAAAGGACTCCCTTTAACATTTATCATACAGCAGATTTACTAGTACTGAACTCCCTCGGCTTTTGTTTATCTGGAAATGTCTTAATATCCCCTTTATTCTTGAAAGATAGTTTTGCCAGATACAGGATTCTCGGTTGGTGAGTTTCTTTCTTTCAGGACTTTAAATATGTCATTCCACTGCCTCTGGCCTCCATGATATTTGAAGAGAAGTAAGTTGTTAGGGGCGCCTGGGTGGCTCAGTCAGTTAAGTGTCTGCCTTCAGCTTAGGTCATGATTGCAGGGTTCTGGGATCGAGCCTAGTGACAGACTCCCTGCTCAGCGGGGAGTCTGCTTCTCCCTCTCCCTCTGCCCCTCCCTCCTCTGCTTGTGTGCTCTCTCTCTCTCAAATGAATAAATAAACAAATATTTTTTTAAAAAGAGAAATAAGTTGTTAATTTTATTGTGGATTTGTCAAATATGGTAAGTCCCTTTCCTCTTGGTGGTTTCAAGATTCTCTCTTCATTTCGTGTTTCAGTAGTTTGACTATAATGTGTCTCAGTGTGGGTCTCTTTGTGTTTATCCTACATGGAGTTCAGTGAGCTTCTTAGACATGTATGGTCATGTACTTTTTCAGATTTGGGAAATTTTCAGCCATTATTTATTCAAATTGCTTTCTTCCCTTTTCTTTCTTCTCCCAGGACTCCTTCCCAAAATGTGTATGTTAGTATGTGTCATGATATTGCACACATCCGTCATGCTCAGTTCACTATTCTTCATTTTCTTTTTCTTCTGGTCCTCACACAAGTTCAGTGTCTTACCTACAAGTTCATTGACCCTTTCTTTTGCCTGCTCAAATTTTTTTTTTTTAAGATTTTATTTATTTATTTGACACAGAGAGGTGGGGGAGAGCAAGTACAAGCAGGGGGAGTGGCAGGCAGAGGGAGAAGCAGGCTCCCCGCTGAGCAAGGAGCCCAATGTGGGGCTTGATCCCAAGACTCTGGGATCATGACCTGAGCTGGAGGCAGCTGCTTAACTGACTGAGCCACCCAATCACCCCAAGCCTGCTCAAATCTTCTGTTTAACCTCTCTAGTGAGTTTTTCATTTGAGTTGTTGTACTATTTGCCTCCAAAATTTGTTTGGTTCCTTTATGTAATTTCTATTTCTTTGTTGATATTCTCACTTTATTCATTCATACATTGTTTTCCTGGTTTCGTTTAGTTCTCACTGAACATATTTAAAACAGTAAATTTAACGTCTTTTACTAATCATTCCAATGTCCAGAATTCCTCAGGGATGATTTCTATCAAATTCATTTTCTCCTGTGAGTGGGCAATATTTTCATGGTGTTTCTTTAAGTTTTGTTTGTTAGGGGGTTTGTTTATTTGTTTGTTTTGGTAGATTTTGTATGTTGTTGTGAGAACTGGACACTGAGTATTAAGTTATGGTAATTCTAACCCTCCTACACCTCTGGAATCTTACTTGTTGAAAGCTAAAGCCAACTGTTTGTTACTTTTCCAAACTATTTTTGCAACATGTTGTACTCCTTCCTTAGTGTGGTCCCTGATGTTTCTGTTCTGTTCTATGTAATCAGCCAGTAACCTGACAAAGATTTCCTTAAATGTCCACCTTGCAAAAGGGGTGTAGGGAAGAAAAAAAAATAGTTCCTGTCTGTTTAAATCCCTTCAAAAGCTGCTTTGGTCCATGAATGGGCTGACAGTTCCTGCCAATTCAATCATTGTTTTGGTGAAGGGACAGATTCCTAGAGCTTCCTACTCTGCCATCTTTTTGTGATGTCATCCAGTAGTGATTGATTTTAATTTAGAAACAAGAGAGAGAAAATAATAATTAATTCAAAGTTCCCAAACATGAAAAAACATTTCATCAATGTGGATCTTGACTGTCTCATGGTCTCTCGTGAGAGATCAAACAACCCAGTGATTTTTGTCTGCCATCTTTAAGTCATAGATATTCTAAACATTTTTTTAAGATTTTTTTTTTATTTATTTATTTATTTATTTATTTATTTATTTATTTATTTTTGAGAGAGAGAGAGACACAGCATGAGAGGGGAGAGGGTCAGAGAGAAACAGGCTCCCCGCTAAGCTGGGAGCCCAATGTGGGACTCGATCCCAGGATTCCGGGATCATGACCTGAGCCAAAGGCAGTCGCTTAGCCAACTGAGCCACCCAGGCACCCTAAGTCATATATATTCTAAAAATCCCTTTAGGAAGCAGGCAAGTATAAAATTTGCTAGAAGCATGATGTAAAAAAATCTTTGACCTAGAAGAGTCTAGGAGGGTCAGAATTGAGAGATCAAAGTGATACTGCTAAATAAAAGAGGCATCTTCTGGAGCATGAAGAGGAAAGCCAGTTCTCAGGATCAAGGAATGTTTGATGAAGAGAAACATTGAGTCTGACCACAAAAGAGTCCCTGACCTCCCTGTCCTTATATGCACTCTACATTTAACACTCAGCCACCTGGTGGCTTCTGGCATCCCCATCTTATGGTCCTGTTTGGTCACTTGACTTGGATATCATATGCTCTCACATAATTAGACCTCTCTTGAGAAGAAGAATAATTTCTTAAACATTATAATTAAGCTAAAGGAGGAAGAAGGAGAAGAAGGAAGAGGGTATGGGGAAGGGTGTATTCATTTCCTGGGGCTGCCATAACAAATTACCACAAACTTGATGGTTCAAAACAACAAAAATTTATTCTCTCACGGTTCTGGAGACTAGAAGTCAAAAATCAAGGTCAGGGCTCCCTCCAAAAGCTCTGAATCTCTCTTTGCCTCTTCTAACCCAGGGCCTGGTGACTCTAAGCACTTCTTTTCCCATGGTAGCATAACTCCTAGGCTGTCTCTTGTCTTCGCATGGCCTTCTCCTCTGTGCGCCTCTCTCCATTCTGGTCCTCTCATACAAATACCAATCACTGGATTTAAAACCTCCCCTAAATCTAAGATAATCTCATCTCAAGATCTTTAACTTAATTGCATCTGCAAAAACCTATTTCCAAATAGAATCACAAGCACAGGTATCATGGGTGTGGTATAATATGAAATATATTTGGTCTTTGTCCCAGGTTCCTGACACAGGGCTGTTAAAACCCTTGGGTTTTCCTGAGTGAAAGGAGTGCCTTTTGTTATTCATAATGTGCCCCTTTCAACGACACTGGAGTTTATGCTAATGAGGTAACTTAGGAACTCTTGATACCCTCGGGAGAGGGCTGGTCACCAGGAAGACAAAGTAATTAGAGGGTTGGAAGTTTCAGCCTCACCCACCAATCTCTGGGAAGGGGAGGGTAGGAAGCTGGAGCTCGAGCTCTGTAAAAACCTGTGACCAATGTGATTCAGGGAGTTTTGGGTTGCTGAACACATGGAGGTGATGGGAGGGTAGCACTGCTAGGGCGAGCGTGGAAGCTCCGTGCTCCTGCCCCATACTGCCCTGTGCACCTCTTTCATCTGGCTACTCCTGAATTTCATCCTTTCTAATAACCCAATAAACACAGGTAAAATGTTTTCCTGAGTTCTGTGAACCATTCTAGCAAATTATCAAACTTGAGGAGGGGGTTGTGAGTACCCTTAATTTACACCTGGTCAGTCAGAAGGCTGGGTGGCCTGAGACTCACGACCAGCATCCAAAGTGGGGCAGACTTGCAGGACTGAACCCTTAACCTGTGGGGTCTGGGAGTGCCTGGGTGGTTCAGTTGGTTAAGCGTCTGCCTCAGGTCATGATCCGAGGGTCCTGGGATCCAGTCTCGCATCCGGCTCCCTGCTCAGCAGGGAGTCTGCTTCTCCCTCTCCCTCTGCCTCTCTCCCTGCTTGTGCACTCTCTCTCTCTCTCTCAAGTGAATAAATAAAATCCTAAAAAAAAAAAATCTGGGGCACCTGGGTGGCTCAGTTGGTTAACGGACTGCCTTCGGCTCAGGTCATGATCCTGGAGTCCCGGGATCGAGTCCCGCATCGGGCTCCCTGCTCGGCAGGGAGTCTGCTCTCCCTCTGACCCTCCCCCCCTCTCATGTGCTCTCTCTCAAATAAATAAATAAAATCTTAAAAAAAAGAAGCACAGGTGACAACCTGGAATTGCTTTAAAAAAAAAAATCTGTATCTCTAAATACAGATAACATTTAAGGAGGGTGAAATCTGTGAGTTCATCACTGGAATTATGACTGCTGATAGAGCTAAGGAAGCATTCAAAGATTTGGAGCCCAAATTTAGGTACCTTTGACTCCTTTCCTGGAATGTCCCCTATAGTTAACTCACCATTAAAAAGGAAGTGATTTCAGTTCATGCCAAGTCCAACCACCAGTGGAAGGGATACCATCCATTGTTCTCAATCTTACAAATTTTTCTTTTCTTTCATGTCACTTCTCTTCCTTTTCTAGCACTACATTTTCTCTCTCTCTTTTTTTTAAAGTAACAAACATTTGCTTTCACAGGCATGCAGTTTCATCTTGCATCAATGCCATGAAGTAGGTATCATTATTGCTACTTTATAGAGAGTGAAATGGGGCCTCAAAGAGGTAATATAAGGTTAGGCAGACACTCACAGACACTAAAACCCTATGATGACTCCCTTTCTACTCCTACCATTTCCTTTTCCTCCTTTTTCCCATTCCAAAGGACTTCACAGGCTTAGGACAGGCACCCAGTATTCTAAGATCCATGCTTTTGAGCCCTCTGAGTATCAGTACCACCTGGGGAGCTTTTACGAAAGCTGAGGACTGGCCCCATCCCAGGTCATACGAATCACGGCATCTGGTGGTGCAGCCTGGACATCAGCATTTTGTCAAAGCCCCCCAGGTGATCCTAATGAGCGGCCAGGATTGAGAATCCTGCTATCATGTTTGCACCTCTTATGAGCCAGAGAAAAGAAAACAGTCACTCTCAGGCAGAAGCAAATCTTCGGAGCACGTCTCAGTAAACCTGGTTGACAAAAACCAAGGACAAAGTGACCAATGAGACTTAAAGATGGCAATCTGAGCTGACACATTTAATGCCCCTCCCTTCCCCAATCCCACTGGAAGAATCATAGAATCATCCTGAGCAGGGAGAAAAGTCTTTAACATTCATGTAAAATAAGGAAGAATGGTACTGATGCACTAGAAACTTTGAGGAGATAGGCGCAACTTGGTGGAGGTGAAAACAGAGGGGTCAAAGTACTAACAAGAACTACGCAGCACTGACGAAGGCCATGTTGGGAGTAAGTGAGTGAAATTCCCCCAAAGACCTGGGAAATTCTCACCCGTGAACTACAAGAGAATGGGACTGTGAGACAGTCGGTGGGTGGAACTTAGGGCGGTTTGAAAATTACACCAGTGCCTCACACACAGAACTGCCGGCCACCTGGAGGGATTTGGGGAAGGCCCCCATCAGTTACCAAAGAAATAAAAACTTAAAATTTTCCCTCTGGGACTCAGAGAACAGAACAGGAACCAACACAATCGCTGACAAAATCATCTCAAATTTCCAAGCCAGGTAAATATAGATCTCCTTTTGAAAGAAAAAGCAAATCAAAACAAAATAAAAATCCCAGAATACAGGAAAAGATTTGGTACACAAAAAAAGAAAGAAAACTACTTTGAAGAATCAGAGCAAATGGCTAATCTATGAACTAAACTTATTCCAAAAAGCAGGGATTTTTAATTTGGATTTTCAACATGTTGGAAGGACATTACGGAGAAGGGCTACAAAGAAGAAACAATTGATAAATATTTCTATTGGTGAAAATCATGCTCACTAGAATTTTGTTCAAAACGACTTTAATCTGGGCAGGGTGGCAGGTTAAAATTTCCAAAGATGGCAAATTTCCCAACTTACAAGCTCATATGCAATGTGACCTTCCTCTTTCATCAGGAAGAGGGGTCTATTTCTCCACATCTTTGAATCTAGGCAGGGGGCAGGAGGATCAGTGTGACTTTACTGACCAATAGACTATGCTGGAAATGACACTATGCCGGCTCTGGTCATAGCTGGCCTGAAAGCTTTTGCTTCTGCCTATTGGAAGTCAGCAGCCATGTAAAAGCTATGACCACCTAAGACAACCAAGCTGTGAGAAGCCCAAGCCATGCAGAGAGACCCCAGAGAGTTAGACACCATGGAGAGAGAGAAAGAGAAATTGAGAGAGGCCACGCCTTGGGAGTGAGAAGACAGAATGGAAGTGGACCACCCATCCCAGCTCTACCAGCTAAGGCCATGTGATCAGAGATACACCACCCAGCCAAGCTACCAAATTCCTGACCCTCAATATTATAAGCAAAATAAAATGGTGGCTCCAAGCCACAAAGTTTCAGGTGGTTTGTTAAAAAGAAATCGATAGCAGCAAAGGCAACCCACAGCAGCCTGGATGGCCTCACAAAGACAGGAGGGTTTGGTGAATGTTGAAATCTCAAGCCATCTTCCCCAGCTCAGCTCCCAGAATTCTGGCAGCCAGGATATGACCCTAAAGGCAAGACAGAGGCAGATTTCTTCTGCGAATTCTGACCAGCTCTAGGGGAAAGACCTAAAGCAACTCACTGGAGAGCTCCCCACAGTAGCCCTACGGAGAAGTTCCCTTTCATTAGGACCCTGCCCACAGGCAGCCTCCAATCACCTTTCAGGCCTCTATCCTAAACATGCACAAACAACCCAGGATTCCTAGGCCTGTGAGAACACCTTTAATATGAAACACACAGAAGAAAGGAGATTTAGAGGAAACAGATTATGAGGGGAGGAGAAAACTAAAAAGCGAAATGATCATTATTGTCCATAAAGAAGGAGATATAGGAGAAAACATTGCATCCATAAAACAAGAACAGGATGCTATTAAAAAGAACAAGCAGTCCAAAAACCAAAAAAAGAGCTTTTGGAAATTAAATAAATGACAGTATGAGTGAATAACTCAGCAAAAGGGTGGGAAGATAAGTTGGGGAAACTTTGGAAAAGAAAGCAAAAGTCAGAGATGAAAAATAAAAGAGGAAAGACAAGAAAACTAGAGGACCAGTACAGACCAACAACTATCTGTTCCCTCCAAATAATAAAGAGTTCCAAAGAGAAGGAACAGAGAAAATGAAGTGGAGGAAATCACCAATAACGTAATTCAAGGGAACTTCCCAGACTTGAAGGGTACGACACACACCAAGTCACATCATCATGAAACCTCCTAACATTAGTTAGAAAAAGAAGATTCTGCAAGGACGGGGAAGGAGGAGAGAGAGGGACAGAGATTGAGAGAGAGAAAGGTCACATACAAATGAGAAATCATGGAATGACTTAGAACTTTGCAATAGCAACACAGGGCACTAAAAGACAATGGTGCAATGCCTTCCAAATTCTGAAAAATCATCTCCACACTGAACTTATCCATCCAGACAAACTATGAACATGTGCAAAATGAAGACATTTTCAGACATATAAAACATTAATCTCCCACACACTTTTTTTAGGAACCTATGGGAGAGTGTGCCTCATAAAACAAAGGAATGAATCAAGAAGGAAGAAAATACGAAAGCCAGGAAAAAGGCTTCAACACAATCGAACAATAAAGGAAATTCCCAGAACATTAGTGAAGAGGGTTCTCAGAACAACAGCTGCCAGTTCAGATAAGAGTTGGTCACTTTACTTCAGTAAAGATTCCCCCAGAATACTGAAGAGACAGAATGTCTGATGTGAATGCACACCTCAAGAGATCTAGAACAGTGGTAGAGAATCGGGGCTGACACGTGTAATGCAGATCCTCCAAGAAAGACACAAAACAACTATAATCCAGAGCAGCACTCGCCAGTAGAAACAAAGTGTGCACCCCACATGTAATTTTACATTTATTGCTAGTCACATTTTAAAAAGAAAGAGCTGAGGGGCGCCTGGCGGGCTTAGTCAGTAGAGCATGTGGCTCTTGATCTTGGGGTCGCGAGTTTGAGCCCCACGATGGGAGTAGAGTTTACATAAATAAATAAATAAACAAACAAATAAATGAGTTGAAATTTATTAATTAGTATCAATAATATATTTTATTTAACCCAATATATCTAAAATATTATTTCACCATTAAATCAATACAGAATTATTATTATTTTTTTTAAAGATTTTATTTATTTATTTGACAGAGAGAGTCACAGTGAGAGAGGGAACACAAGCAGGGGGAGTGGGAGAGGGAGAAGCAGGCTTCCCGCGGAGCGGGGAGCCTGATGCGGGGCTCGATCCCAGGACCCTGGGATCATGACCTGAGCCAAAGGCAGACGCGTAACGACTGAGCCACCCAGGCGCCCCATCAATACAGAATTATTAATGAGATGTTTTATATTCTTTTTTCATACTAATTCTTTGAGATCCAGTGTGTATTTTGCATTTACAGCCCACCTTAGTTTGCTCACTAAAATTTCTCAGAAATACTTGATTTTGACCTGAATTTAGTTTTCATTAAATTTGCAGCTGAAAAAGTTATTCACATACCAAAGGTGTTCCAAACATACTTAAAATTTTTCTAAAAGCCATCAGTTATTAAATTCTGATGTAAAATTAAATAATGTTAAAAATTAATTCCTTAGTTACACTAGTCACATTTCAAGTACTCAGTAGCCACATGTCCCTATTGGCGAGTGTATTGGACAGCTGAGATCCAGAGAGATCAAAAATATTTGGAAAAGGAAGAGTAATCATTGTCACTATATAGCTCAGCTTCAAATAACATACTCTGAGTATTCATTTAATCAAAATTATCATATGAACTCCATTGGGAAGATGGGGATGGGAAACATTCATTGTGTCAAGGGAGGAAGAAGAAAGAAAGCTAAATCTTAAAACGTCTGAAACTGAAAAAAAAGTAGCAATATAATCCTATTAAATAGAAACAGAAGTAAATACAAAAGGAATCTATCAACATCACTCCAAGTGAATGCCTCTGGATAAGGAGAACGGAGGGAAAATGGGCTTGAGACTTGTTTTCTCGGAAACATTACAGTATTGGTTGACTCTTTAAACTCATGCATGCATGATTTTGATTTTTGAAAAGATCTTGACAAATGATCAGTGGCCAGTCTGTCCACAAGTGTGTGGGTTAAGAATTTTCTATCTAAATTGTCGCTCTCTCACTCTCTCCTTCTCTATATAAAATAAATAAATCTTAAAAAAAAAAAAAAAAACGGGGGGAGGGCACCTAGGTGGCTCAGTCAGTTGAGCATCTGACTCTTGATTTCAGCTGAGGTCATGATCTCAGGGTCATGGGATCGAGCCCCATGTTGGGCTCCACACTCAGTGGGGAGTCTGCTTCTCTCCCTGCCCCTCTCCCTCTGCCCCTCCCCTACTCACACATGCTCATTCTCTCTCTGTCTCTGTCTCTCTCTCTCTTTCTCTCTATAAAATAAATAAATCTTAAAAAAAAAAAAAAGAATTTTCTATGTAATATTGCCCATGTAGGATTGTCACTTTAAAACAGGACCCCTTCCCATCGTCCTCTGTAAGGAGGCAAAGCTGGGAGGCAGCCCCAAGTGTCAGATGGAAAAGAAAGCTGACAGAGAATGCAGTGCAACACATGCGTCCTTGTGGCCAAATCCCAAGTCCCACTCTCAAGGCACAAGAGAGGCTTTGAGGAAGTCATACAAAATGGCCTCCTGAGGATCCCAAGGGGATAGAAGAGCCAGGGGACGGGAAGCACAATTCTCAAGAGATGAATGCCACACAATTCTCAAGAGATGAATGCCCGAAGACAGGGTAAGTGGGCAGCACTTCCCACCTTCTCCACACCTCAAACCTGTCCCTTTCAGTGGGGTCTAGCTACTCCACTTGTGGTCCCACTGGCACCTCCTCCAAGCCAAAGTCTACCATCCTTCATGGCCCAGGGCAGAGGTTCTCCCTCCTTTAAATTTTCCCTGACTACTCTTGTCCTCACTGACTATCTTTTTTTTTTTTCTTTTTTAACTCACATGGTAGGTCTCACACAGTTTGGACCTTAATTATAAACTGTGGAATTGCACACTATAATTTCATGCATAATTCCCAAGCTGCATGATAAGAACAAGGACAATACCATATGCTTCTGCATGCCCCATCATACTGAGCATAGGATTAAACCCATAGTATAGGTTTGAAGAGTATTTGATGATTGATTGTTGGCAGTGATATTGAAATGTGTTTATGCATTTCTGTAGTACCTGTTATTTCAGAAGCTATGGTATTTTATAGGTAGGTAAGAGAGAGAATTTTTAGACATAGGAACTCAGGTACAGAGCTGAGTTCATTTCCCCTTCAGTTCATGACACAATATTGTAATTGGTCAATATAAAACCTCTCCCTTCTTTAATTTTATTGGGATTTTTCTCCTTTATCCTTGATCCCCATGACCTGTCTCCTTCCTTTCTCCCCACCCAATAGATAGCCATCTAATGTATTAGGAATTTGCCCTTGGAGATGTACATATCTTAAAAATAAAGTGTTTGTATATGTGTGCTTTTCTTAACTTTATTAAAATAATATCATGCTATAGATGTTCTTTTTTTACTTTTTCATTTAGCATCTTTCTAAAAACCTGTTTCCAGGGATGCCTGGGTGGCTCAGTCGGTTGGGCATCTGCCTTTGGCTCAGGTCATGATCCCAGGGTCCTGGGATTGAGTCCCACATCTGGGTCCCTGCTCAGTGGGGAGCCTGCTTCTCCCTCTCCCTCTACCGCTCCCCCTGGTTGTGTTGTCTCTCTCGCTCTCTCAAATAAATAAAATTTTTTAAAAAACTAAAACTAAAAATAAAAATAAAAACCTGTTTCCATTGCTCCAACTGCTGCATAGTATTCCACCATCAGCTTCTATCATATTTCATCCATCCATTCCCCAAAGGATGGATACCTACATTGCCTCCAACTCCCTGGGACCCAAAATAATGCCATGAGGAACAACATCCCTACACATCTGTTTCCATATGGACATATGCAAGAGTTTCTCTGGCATATTGGGATAGCTGTGTTACAGAATATAAAAATATATAAATTGGCTAAGGATTTTGGAATTGTTCTCCACAATGGCTACACCTATCTCATTTCTACCAGCTGTGGATGAGAATTCGCTGTTGTGTGATTCGGAAACAGCTATCTAACGACATGTGACAGAAACAGCTTTGGGAGCAGAGTTGAGGACCTCAGCAGATGTGATTCTCATCATCTCTATGAAAAGGAGAAGACAAAAGAAACACAAAAAGAGGCAGTTGCGTGCAGGTTCATTTACCTGGTCCACTTCCCTTTAAAGTGGGGGGACAGGACTAAGCTCTGTTTAAGGGATGCTGCTTCCCTAATCTCCCCATTCTGTGCTTCTGACTCTTGGCTGTAGTAGTTAAGGAACCACTTATTTGAGACAGTTCTTTTGATTTGTATCTCAAAAGATTTTCTACCTTGGGAAAAGAAAGCAAGAGGAGGGAGAAATAAGGCATTAGTTAAGAAAACAGAACCCACAGATTCTGAAATGGTAAACACACACGATTAACTAGAAGTGATAAGGCTCTGAAGTTGACGTTTATTCCTATCAACAGGGGAATTGATGAATCCCTTTGCCAGTGGGACTGAGTGAAATATCTCTGTCTTTTCCTGCCCACATCCTCGTGTTTCATCACCCAGGGCTGCATGGTCCCAGGACATGAGCTCTCTTGTTTACCCTCTTCCTGCCCTGCATCTGGGGGCTACCTAACCCTGGCTCCTCGGAGGACTCCTCTACTGTTGTCTATCCTCCCCAAGCGTGTCCATGTGCCTACAATGTCAGGTCCCCCGCCCCCCCGCCGCCATTGCCTCAGCTGCCAAATCTAGAACGCTGGGCGGCAGGACCGCAGATCAGACGTGGGGACGGGGGAAGACCAAGTGCCCCAGAAAGGGCACACAGCCTTCTCCCTCCCCGGTGCCTGAACCCCTCCACATGCCCCTCCACTTCCTTTGCCGGATTCCCACCATCTGGGGTCCACCTCTGACTTGACAGACTTCTGTTGGTCACATCTGGCTTCAGAGAAAGAAACAAGGAGTTAGAAGGCCTAAACTAACAGGCAGCACTTGGCACACACAATAGAAGGCAGCTGCTGTTTATAGCCCTTTTTAGGGTGGCCTCAAGCTGGACCTCACACTTCCCTTCCCTGGCTTCTCCCTGTGGGGCATTGTTTTACAGGGAGCATCTGGAACCTCACAATCTTGCAGCTTGGAGGGGGAAAAAAAAAAAAAACGCAGGAGTCCCATGAATCTGTTAAACTCTACCGAGCTCTCTTCCTGGGGAAACTTCCCCGCCGGGCTCCTGGCTTACCTCTCAGGTAAGGCAGGTCCCTACCGTTCCCGACCCTCACCTCTCTATGCATTACGTGGCAATACAAAGACCAGCCGGCCAGCTCTCCAGTAAAAAAGCTAGCCCCCGAAGTCTTTTTTCTAAATAACCGTCTAGGAGGCCTGGAACACTTCCAATTTCTTAAAGGCGAAAACACCCAGCCTGGACTCAGGTGGTCAGTTCGAGACCAGCATCGCATCGTAGGAGGCCAGTAGCAAGGCCCTTCCCAGAGCCTTCCTGCTTGGTACCGTCATCCGTGTGCCTCTTCTGACCCCAGGGCTTCTCTTCTCTGGTCCTGTCCCCATAGAAACAAGCGCGGAGCTGGCAGGCGCCGAGAAGGCTCGGCACGCACCACCTGACTCGGCGCGCGCCCCTCCAGTACGCACGCCTGATTTCAGCCGCCTGAGCCGGCTCCGCTGGGCAAGGTGGCGCCTAATTACCTCCCTTCTGTTTTTCTCCCTCCTCTTGTCCTCTCCCCTCCCCACCCCTCAGAGGACAGCCTTTCCAAGAAATAACACACGCGCGCACCTGGCACAGTGCGATAGGGAAGCTCACCATGGATACCGGGCTACCATTCCCACTCTGGCGGTGGCTCCTGGGAATAAGTAACTATCTCTAGAATGCTACGAACTCCAGATGTGCACCGACTAGTGCCTGGAGACCCGGCTTCCTTGTCTCATTATGCCTCGTTTTTTCTCCAAGTTTCATATATGCATATCGAGCCTTCCGAAGGGGGGAAAAATGGGAAATGGTAATCTTCCTTTTAATATGCTACCACATGCCAGCCCCGAACAGCTGTGCACACACAACACGATGGACTGGACATGAAATATAGCCCAGCACCATTTTTTCATCATTCATTCCCAGGGCTTACAAAACACATTTACTTGGAGGGAGGTCACACAGTCTTCCTTCTGCATAAAAAGGTGGCTTTGAAATAGGTACAGCCATCTGGAAACAGCCTCTTTTGCCATTGATATGTAAAATGCACATATTACACCATCTTGCTTGGGACTCTAAAGCCGGACGCAGAGCCACACAGAGGCCCGTGATTGTTTAAATAGACAGTCTCGGGTTCGCCACAGTGCTTACCTTGCTCTGCAAAACCATTTGCCCGCAGTTTAGGTGACTCTGGACAGGCTGGGGAGGCAATTTGCTCAGGGGGGCGTTCATCTGTGTGCAGGGAGAGTGTCCTGGAGTCCAAATTTGGGGGGAAATGATTTGAACACTCTCCGCTGCTGCTGCAGCCTTGTTAATAAGAGAGAATATGTCAAGTGCGTGACTGGGAGTAAATAGCAAACACCCCATCGAAATAATGACCTCTGCTCTTTGGCTCATTATAACCAGCATTTGCTTCCCTCCCTAAAAGACTTAGATCCCACCTTTAATAACTGGTTTTGTCAGGCATTTAAAGGAAAAGAGCGATGGGTCCTAGTTCACTAATTGATCTCCGTGTAGTCAGGGGGTTGCTTCTGTATGTTTATTAACATTTGCTCCTTAAAATGAGTACACTCCCCCCCCCACACACACACACCCAGAAAGACCTTCACAAATAAATTCTTACCCAGAACTTATCCAAATAAATTCTTGACCTCTCAAGCAATTGAACTTGGTGTTGTTTCTTCCATTTTTATTTCCTGGGCTTGGTTTTGATCTCTGTTTATTTTTTTAAAAATATATACACGATATGGAGAATATAAATCAGCTGCCTTAAAATTTAAATGCCATCCCAAAGCTAAATGCTCTCCCTCCAGAAAAAAAAAAAAAAAATCCCTGAAAGAATACAGAGCTCTGGAGCAGCTCAAAGGGTTAAGCTGTTAAATGCACAAATAGCAGAGCTCCCGTTACTGAGAGGAGAGCGAGCCCACTGGAAGGAGGAGATCACTCTAGGTCAGCCTGTCCTTTACATTGTGAAGAGCTAGAAAGGGGCTAATAAACCCAGCAGCCTATGGCAAAGGTAATTTATTTTATATTCCTAGTCATCACATGCAATATTTTTTGGAGGGGGAGAGCAAATATAATTCAAAGAAAGTGATAAACAATAAAAAAAAAAAAAACCCAATGTCTAGTGAGGCTTCCACCCCCAAGTTAAGAGAACACTTGCCTTTCTCTGCTTTTGTGGTGCATTTCTCATCCTGTTTGTGTGTCAACATCTTCAAAGTGCCTAAGCGGCTGTGGTGGGGGATGGTGGCTCTGCCTAAGCCTGGGGTCAGGGGTCCTTCCGGGGGGAGGACAGGAATCCCCCCCCACCACCCAGATAAGCAACTCCCAGGTGTGGGCGCACACATTTCCGCACAGGCACCTCCCAGCCCCATTCCCGGGAAGAAGCATCCACTTGACTTATGAATCGGCTCCTTGCCCCGGAGTAATTACCAAGTGGACAGTTCTCCGGCTGATTTCCTGAGCCAGCGTGGAGGACAGCTTCTCCTGGGGGGGCTCCCGGTGAGGGGCTGGGCCCTTTCTGCTCCTGTCTCGCACTTGCCACATTTTACGTGGATGAGGTCATTGGACTACAGATGAGGTAACCGTGCAGCCTGCCCAGGAGCTGGGAGAGGTTACCATATGACCGTGCATGTAAACACAGGGAGGTTCCCCCGGGGGGGGGGGAAGGGGGGGCCAGCCAACAGCTGGGCTGTGCTGCTGGCTGCTGAGGGGTAGGAGCCGCAGGACTCTGGGAGCTTGTCCCAGGCTCTTAAAGGAGCCAAATCGCTGCCTGAGCTGGGGTCACGGCCACCTTGGACAATGGCCTCTGGGCAGAGCAACATCCTGCAAGGGGTCGGGGTGGGGGAGGAGGGGGGGCCTGGTCCCGTGGCAGGTTTGGGTAGGGGGCATAGACAAAAAAGGAACACTGCCCTGAAAAGAGGAGCTTCCCAAGGCAAAGAGAGACACTACAGACAGGGCTGTGGGGTGCTCTTGTGGTTCAGCTCTAAAGCCCTCTGCTCCCCGCTGGTAAAGTTGGTTCCACCATGTGAACATTCAGCCACATCTTCTAATAGTCTCTAAGTTAGAAACATGGCTGGAAAAACAAGCATTTTTTTAAAAAACAATATAGAGGGGCACCTGGGTGGCTCAGTCAGTTAAGCATCTGCCTTCGGCTCAGGTCACATCTCAGGGTCCTGAGATGGAGTCCCACATCGGGGTCCCTGCTCAGCAGGAAGCCTGCTTTTCCCTCTCCCTCTGCCCCACCCCCATACTCATGTGCACTCACTCTCTCTCTGTCAAATAAATAAATAAAATCTTTAAAAAAAAACAATATGGAAATACATTTTTTTAAGCTCTTCTGTACTATAGAATGACAGAGTGCATTTCCAGATGTGGAGCTGCCCCGCTCAGGTATTACACGGTCCCGTGATTCTCAGGGGCAGAAAGTTCTTTCCAGATGTCAACTCAGATGAACTAAATTCTGCATCTATCCCATGCATTCCTCAGGTACTCTTTTTTTACTGGGCCCTACTACATACCAAGCTATACTGTACTGTGTACTATAGTGAACACTGGGAATTTTTAGGAAACAAGAGGTTGGTCTCCTGCTGGAAGCGCTCACACACCAGCAGACAATTACTGTTACTACATACTAGCACTCATCTACGAATGACCACAAGAAAGGAGGTGCATGCATGAAGGGGAAATGTACAAGCCATGAAAACAGAGGGCATCTCAAGGAAGACCTCCCTGAGAGCCTCATTAAGCTGGGACCAAAAGCCCTGAGAGTCCCCGCTAAAGTCACACCCTAACAAAGATGCACTTCTGGGCATGTCACGTGTCTTGTAACAATCTGTGAGGTAAGTTTGCTGTGTTCCCCATTTTACCCATGCTCACATCGGTAGCTTAAGAGAAGCTAAGTAACTTGCCCAAGGAAGTGGCAGAATCAGGATTTGAACCGAGGGGTGGGCCCTGAGGCCTGCGTTCTATAATCACTCTGCCCCAGTCACAGTCAAGAGGACACCAAACCAAGCAGATGCTCACAGCCAAGTGTGAGGCCCATAACCTGCCAGCAACACAGGCAGCCGAAGTCATGGGAAGAATGGGAAGACCCCAGTAGAAGAGAGCCAGGTGATGGGGAGAACGTTCTGGAAAGAGAAAGCAGCATATGAGTAGGCTCATGTGTGTTCACGCTCACACGTGCATGTGCACACACATGCATGAGAGAGAGAAAAAGAGAAGGACTTCCTCAGCCACACTGAAGAGTTTGAACTTTTTCCTAAGGGCCATGGGGAGTCATGGACGGGCTCCAGGCAGATTAATGAGATGATCGGGTTTGTTTGTGTGAAATGTTGCTCAGGCTACAGTGTGGAAAATGGATTGGAGAGCAGGAAAGGGTGTGTTGGGATAAGCCAAGTGAGCAATAGTGGCCAGGACTGCCATGGAACAGTGGGCATACTACCAATGTAGGGAGTTGCATTCTGCTTAGAAGGCAGAAGCAGCAGGGCGGGGTAACTGATTGGACATGGGGTGGTGTGTGGGTGGATGAGGGAGGAAGATGTTTTCTGACGGAGCTGCAGGATGTGGAAGATCAGGTTTAGATATGCTCATTAGGCACTCAGGCATGCAGGTCTCAGGCTCAGGAACCAGATCTGGTCTGAAGATAAAAGTTTTAGGAGTCACCGATATATACAAAGCAACTGGACCTTGAGAGTTGCTCAGCATGACTGACTAATACCCCATTTCTTTAACATGGGTCTTTTTGATCCTTTTAAAAAGGCACATTCTCCCCCACTGTAATATAAGCTACATGAGGACAGGGACAGTTTTTGTCTTGTTCTGCAATTGTTACCCAGTACTTGGTGTATAGAATATAGTAAATATTCCATAAGTATTGTGGAATAAGGGAACTGAAGGATAACTCTTTCTAAAATAAGTTATGAGGGGCACCTGGGTGGCTCAGTCAGTTAAGCGTCTGCCTTCAGCTCAGGTCATGATCTCAGGGTCCTGGGATTGAGCCCTGCATTGGGCTCCCTGCTCAGCAGGGTATCTCCTCCCTCTCCCTGCTCCACACCCCCCCCCCCCCCCCGCAATGCTCCTTCTCTCTCTTTCTCTCTCTTGCTCACTCTATCAAATAAATAAATAAAATATAAAAATAAATTAAAGATAAATAAATAAATAAAATGCCAGGTCCAAGAGAGCAGGACTTTTTTCTGTCTCATCCACTGGTAAACCTCAGCCCCTAGAGCAGTGAGAGACAGATAGAAGCTCAATAGACATGGCTGAAAGAACTTTCGGAAGGCCACATCCATATATAACACCCAAATTTCTGCTACTCTATCCTCCGACAGGATAGAAGAGAGGTCAGAATCTTAGTGTAACTCTTCTGAAATCTTGCTGAGACTATAAGCTCTCAGACAGAAGAGGAGCTATAAATCGGTGCAACAAGACTCGAGAGAACTAGGGCAGATGCTTCTGAAAAAATCGATGGTTGTCTCTTGTCAACTTAAACCAGCTTTTGTTCAGGTGAGAGCACATGTAAGCTAAAGGGGAGAGATAAATTGTTGGGTTTTGCTGTAAGAAGGCTAGGTATTGTGAAAATTCTTCCACTGCAAAACACTGATATGTTGGATAAATTGCACTATTAAATGAACTGATTTAAGTCACAAGATAATAAGGAAAATGCCTATATGTAACATCAAGGAAAATAAAACAAAACAAAGTAAGCACGAACAAAAAAGTAAGAAGTTCAGGAGCTGGGGCTGCTCAGGAAACAAAGAATAATACCAGGATTCTAAAGCAGAGGTTGACAACCCATAGTATGCAGGTGAACTACCTATTTTAGTAAATAGTTTTACTGGCAAATGGCCATGCCCATTTATTTATGTATCCAGCAGAGTTCAATAGTTGCAACAGAGGTCATATGGCTCATAGGCCTAAAATATTTACTTTCTAAACCTTTTAGAAAACCTTGAATGGGGGCGCCTGGGTGGCTCAGTCGGTTAAGCATCTGCCTTCAGTTCAGGTCATGATCCCAGGGTCCTGGGATCGAGCCCCGCGTCAGGCTCCCTGCTCAGCGGGAAGTCTGCTTCTCCCTCTCCCTTTGCCTGCCGCTCTGCCTACTTGTGATCTCTCTCTTTCTCTCTGTCAAATAAATGAATAAAATCTTTTAAAAAAGAAAAGAAAACCTTGAATGGTTGTGCAGGGAAATGGGTTCTTTGGGCCTACACAAAGTAGAGAGATGAACCTGAGTCTCACATAAAGCTTGAACTTTCTTGAAAGGAGCTCACGTTCTGGGAAAAGTGAACTAGAAAAACATACCTGCTGGCAAAATAAGTCAGAGGGAAATCTGTTCCTGCCACAGCTCCAGGTGGAAAATACTATCAATAATAGTACTAATAATAAAATTTTAAAATAATAATAATGGTCTCCCTGGAAATTTGTAACTCCGAGCCTCCTGTCACATGAATCTCAGGTTCACTATCTCATTACCCACCTAATCTTTAAAACCCCAAACAAAGAAAACAAATTAAAGTGGTCCCAGTTTGGTAACACCTGTGTGCCGGGCAGATAAAAATGCAAATCCACTCCAGAGCAAAGCCTTCTTAACCCAGGCATGTGGGTTTAAATATAAGTTTTTAAAAAGAGAAAAAATTTATCACACCACGAAGTAACCAACCCCCATAAGTGAAAGTCAGCAAAAACAATAAGCATGATTTAAACCCCCAAGAACTTCAAATACTGGAATTATCAGATATAGAACATAAAATAACTATAAATGAAATGTTGAAAGACATAAGGATAGAAAAGGAACAAGGAAAGGGGGGGGCTATCAAAAGTGACCCCAAAAAAAGATTTGACAAAGAACCAAATAGAACTTATAAAAATCCAAATAAAAATATATTTAATTAAAGCCATATGTATTAAAATGTGTGTGTATGTGTATACTAGTGGATAGGTGAACCAGCCAAATAAACATGAGCGAAGATAGAATTAGTAAACTGAAGACAGATCAAAATAAAATACTTAGAATGCAATACAAAAAGATAAGAAAAAAGAAAACAGAAAGAGAAAAGGAGGAAAGAATAAGAATTTCTAACATACATCCAGAGTTACACAAGACAGAAGAGAATGAATGAAAGAGAGAGAACTTGTTTGAAGAGATAATAGCTAAGAAAATGCCTGATCTGATGAAAGACATGAGTCCTGAGAGATGGGAAGTATAGTATCTCTCAAGCAGGGTACATTTTTGTTAAATGAGCACAGATGCTAGGCACATCATGTGAAACTGCAAAACACCAAAGCTGAAGAGAAAATTTTGAAAGCAACAAGAGAGAAAGGACAGCTCACCTACCACAGAATGACTGTGGTCTGACAGTGGACTTGCAACAAAAACGAGGAAGCCAAAAGACAGTGGAACCATGTTTTCAAAAGATGAAAAGAAAGAACTGTCAATCTAGAATTGTATTCTCAGAAATACTATCTTTCAAGAACGATAAGGAAACAAAAACATTTTGGCGAAACAAAAGCTGAGACAGTTTACGATTAACAGACTCTTATCAAGGGAACATCTTAAGGACGAATATCTAGGGGCACCTGGGTGGCTCAGTCGGTTAAGTGTCTGACTTGATTTTGGCTCAGGTCATGATCTCGGGGTCCTGGGATCGAGCCCCTCACTGGGCTCTGTGCTCAGCGGAGAATCTGCTTCTCTCCCTCTCTGTCTGCCCCTTTCCCTGCTCACTCTCTCTCTCTCTAAAATAAATCTTTCTTAAAAATAAATAACTAGGGCGCCTGGGTGGCTCAGTCGGTTAAGCGTCTGCCTTCGGCTCAGGTCATGATCCCAGGGTCCTGGGATCGAGTCCCACATCAGGCTCCCTGCTCTGCGGGGAGCCTGCTTCTCCCTCTCCCACTCCCCCCACCGCTTGTGTTCCCTCTCTCACTGTGTCTCTCTCTGTCAAATAAATAAAATCTTTAAAATAAATAAATAAATAAATAAATAAATAAATAAATAAAGGTTGACCATCTAGAAGAACAAAATGATCTTATCAGGATGGCCTGGGATAGAACAAGAAATGCTGAGCTGAATTGCTCCAGAAGATAGAGAGGATTTTGAGGCAAGAGAAAGGAGACAAGAAAGCTGGCCAAAAAAAGAAATAATTTGTGGGAGTCAAAATTAATGTCTCATAGGATGTTTTATTATGCTTTCGCAGTATGGAATATATTGTGAATTCCTCCTTTTGAATGTCTACAATATCTTCACTAGAATATAGATTTCTCTTAAGTAGGGCTGAATTTATTTCCCAAGATAAGATGAAGAGCCAGATATATGCTCAACATATGTGCAAGGCAGGAACAGGTTTATACACGAAGTGTTGGCAGGGGAGAAGTCACTCTAGATGTGTTCCCCAGCTCTAGTGACCTCAACCTAAGTATTTGCTGGAAGGATCTAGTGGTATTATTTCCACAGTGCACTATGGTAGCTTTTTTTCTCCATGCCACTCATCATAAGCACAAGGGATGGCTTACCAGGACTGGGAAGTAAAAGCACCCTTCTTATCTCAAAAGTTAGGGCAGCACCCCCCATTTTCACCATGCCCAGGCCTCAGTGTTGTAGATGACAGGTTCCAAGCACAACTTGAAGTGAAAAGGGAAATCAGAAAAGGCACATTGATTACTCACATGACCAGGCACTATGAACCACTCTGTTCCCCTATTCTGTCATTCAACCCTCAAATATAAAGTATAGGTGGCCTACGAGCTATGTATGGCCATTACATGGTGGTACAGGGCGGGGCATGGAGAAGGGTGCAGCCACAGGAGAGAGGAATTTGGAAATAACTTTGCACCTGATAATTACATTATAAAATCAACACATAATGGATGAGATCAATGATCTAAGGAGTTTTCTAAATTGTGGCAAACTATAGCTTGTATGGTTTTTACATTTTTTAAATGTTGGGGGGGAAAAGAAAGAAAAAAATATATGTTTTTTAAAGATTTTATTTATTTATTTGATAGAGAGAGAGAGACAGCGAGAGAGGGAACACAAGCAGGAGGAGTGGGAGAGGGAGAAGCAGGCTTACCACTGAGTAGGGAGCCCGATGAGGGGCTCGATCCCAGGATCCCGGGATCATGACCTGAGCCGAAGGCAGATGCTTAACGACTGAGCCACCCAGGCACCCCAGAAAGAAAAATATTTTGTAACAAATGAAAATTATATAAGACTTGCATTTCAGAATCCATAAAATGTTACTGGAATACGGTCATGCTTGTTCATTAACACGTAGTCTCCGGCTGCTTTTGTCCCATAATGGCAGAGCTGAGGCATTGCAACAGAGACTGCAGGTAGGGGACATGTAGGAAAGAGGATGGGACTGTTATTTCAGAGGAAATATTGTCCACATAGCAATGAGGGTTCCCCAGCACCCACTGGGATGTGGATGCCCCAAGGCCCCACCTTCTCCTGTTGCTTCTGCTCCGTTTCCTTTCTGCCCCAAATATTTCCTATCAGATTCTTTACAGAAAGTGTTTGTCAACCCCTGGCCTAACTAACAGTACTAACATATTTAAAGGGGGGAAAAAATGTAATAATCAGAAAGGTCAGTGGATGTTTAAGAGGAAAAAAATCAAGAAAATTAAAGCCAGATGTACCCCTGCAAGTACTAACTTAGGAGATTAGCTTGATGAAGACCCAGGGTTAGCGAATCCCAGTAGAACCTGTTGCAAAATGGATGCATTGAGCTAAAATAGGATATCAATAGTTGTCATAGCACCATTTACTGAGCACATCTATATGCCAAACATTGTACTTAAGCCGTTACATACATTATTTAATTTAATACTCAACACAAGGCTATGAGTGAGGTGGGTACTATCTCCATTTTAAAGATTCTATTTATTTATTTGAGAGAGAGAGCGAATGAGCACAGGGAGGGGCAGAGGGAGAAGCAGGATTCCTGCTGAGCAGGGAGCCCCACTCAGGGCTCGATCCCAGGACCCTGGGATCATGATCTGAGCCAAAGGCAGACGCTTAACCAACTGAGCCACCCAGGGCCCCCTATCTCCATTTTAGAGGTGAGAAAATATGAGGTTCAGAGGGGTTAAGTGACTTTCCCAAGTCTCTACAGTCGGTAGAAAAGCTTGAGTCTTGGACCATCTGCCTCCAAAGCTCCTAGCCACTATCCTATATAGTCATTAATATTCTGCTGTTTTACCCAACAAAGAAACGTCAATTCGGTTAGCTCTGCATGTGCAGCACCTAGCCCAAAGCCTAGCACATCTTAGGTGACCAGAAATCATTTGTTGAATATGTGAAAGATCCTTTGCTCACTCAGCAAAGGTTTTATTGTAGTTTGGCTTCTCATGTAGTTGCTCACATGGAAAGAATGCATCAAAGGGAGAACTCAATCCTTACGCCTCTTGCCCGCTCACCGTACTCCACTGTCAAGTAAAATTAAAATGGAATTTAATGTACACGAGTCATTTATGAAGTTGGTTAGTGTAAGTCAATCCCTGATCCACTCTAGGATGATAACAAAATCAAGATCTTTAGCCCACAAAGCTGTGGGGACCAAGCCCTGTCCACACATCAGCACCAGTGGACCTCAGGAACCTTCCAGAAGACAGTTGGTCTCCTTGTGTACTGCCATGAGCCCTCAACAGTGGGCCTAAGAAACAAGATGCCCAGGTAGCAAAGCCATCTCCCTAATAGCAAAGCTGGGATGCAAAACCAGATCTTTCTGACTCCAGATCCAACACTATTTCCTTCTGCCATGCCTTCTCTTTTGTATGACAAGATGTTTACCATCCTTCATTTTCTTTAACTACTCAAGAAATCCATATTCATTTTAGGGAAAAAAAAAAACATAATAAATTAGAAAAAAGAAAAAAGTTATACATAATCTCTCTCCCAGAGATGATCTATTAATATTCTAGGCTATAGGGTCGCCTAGGTGGCTCAGTTGCTTAAGCGTCTGCCTTCAGCTCAGGTCATGATCCCAGGGTCCTGGGATCAAGCCCTGCATCCGGCTCCCTGCTCAGTGGGGAATCTGCTTCTGCCTCTCCCTCAGCTCGTGCTTGCTCTACCTTCCTCTCTCTCAAATAAATAAATAATATCTTTAAAAAAAAATATTCTAGGCTATATTCCAGATTTTTTCTTATGCATGTATGTTTTAACCAAAAATGCAACTGTACTGTCTTATGATATGTTTTGGCCTCTAATAGAGTATGAATATTTTATAACAATCTAGATGTACATATAATCATTTTTAATGTTGTCATCTTTTATTGTATTGATATGCCCTAATTTAGTTCACCAAAATCTCAGTCAGACACTGAGCTTATCTTGGTTTTTAGCCTATAATCTAATGTGTCTACCATATACTCAGTAAGCAATTCCCCCAACTCCAACCCTAATCCTCACTTGACCTCTGCCTCAAATGTTGGTATGAAATCCTATAGCATCCAAGTATTAGCAGTGATAAATACAACGCCTCCATTTCTGAGTTCAGAATCAATTCACAGTAGACACAGTTATTCAAAACAGCAACTTTATTACTAGTAGGTCAGAACAGTTTAGTTAAGGCCACAGATGGGTCTTCCTAACGGAAGACAGAGTCTAGACCTTAGGACAACCCAAACCACCGCCTCATACCCTCTGCCTCATAAGCACACAGCAAGTAGCAGGCCTGGCCTCTCAGGACGTGGAGCAGGGAGAGGGCAGGACACATGGTATCCGCAGGCTAGCAAATTTTCAAGAGAGGAGAAGAGCTAAGATGCCTGTTAGAAGGCCATAACCGCAAAGCTATGCATTTGCTTTGGCCATGGCCACGGGCTCAGTGTGGCTGTCCCCAGCCCGCTGTCTCAGCCCTGGTCAATCTGCAGAAAGCACTCAGTTTTGCCTCCACATGAGTCATTCTTAGTAATTATATGAGCTGATGAACTCTGCAGGAGCCTAGCTCTCTCCTGTAAACTGAGGCACAGAGGTCCCAGCCTCTTTTGCTTGGAGGTGGATCCCTAAAGATTCTGACCACCTCGGGAGCTCCCCAGGGCCTGCAGCTCATGGCCTTCTGCTCTCTCCAAGAGACCACAAATACACCTACCCTGAATGTGTACATTCGCTGCCGTGTCTTCCTGAGACAGTGAGGTCAGCGGGTCCCAATCCTAGCTCATGGCTTTGGACAAGGCACCTCGCTCCTCTGAACCATGCTGCTGTCATCTGCAAAAGAAGGCGAGCAAGCCCCTCTCAGAGACCATCGAAGTTGGCACGGCAGGCAGGCCCACCCCTGCAGCCTCCCTGACGCCCCCAGCCTGCTCACACTGGCCCGTACCCCTGCTTCTTTTCCACAGGGCTCTCTGCCTGGGCCTGTTATCCCTGCTTCCTTTCCACCTGCCCCTCCCTCCAGTCGGCTGGCCTTTTAAGTTCAGCTTCCCCGGGAAGTTTCCAACACGCGGCTTTCTCAGATGCCACTCCCCTGTGCTGTGGGCTTACCTCACTCATACCCTTATCCGCACATATGCCTGCCTCGCCTATCCATATGCTCCCCAAGCTGGAAGCTTGAGTCTTTGGTCCCCCTTTCCGTGCTCAGTACCTGGCCCGTTGACCGGCCTCTACTGAACAGTACGGGAAATGGGCAAGGAGAATGGGTTCAAATCACAGCATCCCTGAGTTCTGGAACTCCATGAGTTTTATCCTTGTTAGTGTCTATAACTCTCCAAACACAGAATCTTACCTCTTAGACTGAAAACCGCCCTTTGAGGGTACTGGGACCCACACCATGGCAACTCAGCAGGAAGCTTTGTGTGTGCGCGGCCCCGTTGGCGCTGGATCAGCAGCTCCGTGCCCAGGATTACTGAGAATCTGGAGCGGGAGCGGCTGCCCCGGAGCCCTGGGTCATGTGTGTGCACAATTGGTAGCCTCTCCAACACAAACAACCCCGGAAAGACAATACCAGTTTGTTCCAGAGAGAGGAATTCTGAGCAGTTGCCATTTCCTGGATGACTGAGTATTCTTTACCCTGGAAACATGAACGGTCTGAACCGAATTGCTTCAAAAACAGCTCTCCCCCTTGTTTCAAATTGAGGAGGTCAATGTTACCTCTGACCAGTTTGTGATAGTGATACTGGAAACAGGGAGGCTTCTGTTTGATATCTCAGTACCACACCCTCCAAGGAAGATGCAAATTCCAGCCTAAAAACCAGAAAGGGGAGTACACAGAAGGCCAAGTACATGCACTGGTTTTCTGGGAGAACTGTAGGTATAATTACTACCTCTGATCAGTCTTGTTGTGCAAATGATTCTGCCTATAACATACAGACATTAAAAAAAAAAAACTGGAATATGGGGCTAAGGAGGAAAACATTGTGGCCTTTTATAAGGGAAAGTGTGTCCCTAAGGAAATAATGAAGGCCCCAGTTGCTCACATCTTACAAAAGAGACTGTACAAAGCTCTCCCGAAAACACTGCGGGGAATAATTCTATGTTAGCTGGGGAATTGGCTAGATGATCTAATAGGTCTTTGCCCTCACTCTAATTTCTATGATTCATGTGTGACTTATTTAATTGTTACCATCTATTGCAGATATATAAAAGAATGCTTTTATTCTAAAAAAAAAAATCTAAATTCAAATCATCTTTAATATCACACTAAGTTCTCACTCCCGTCACCCTTCAGAACATTGACATATTAACTTTTTGACCTACCCTGAACCCTCCTGCTACCTCCCAGGATACAGAAAGTACATCTGCTATGCCTCGGGGTGTAACACGGAGCCCCCACCCCTCGGGCGCACTGAAAACAGGTTCAGGAGAACTAAGGGTTAAGTGGAGTCCCCCAGGAATTCCAATCTGTTGCAGGCTGCTAATTCAGAAGCTGCCTGGGGCCTAGGTGTAACCACAGCTAGGAAAACAATGCCTAACTGCCTTATCCTCTACAGCATTTAGCATTTATCATGGTCAGAAAACCACCTGTTACTTGGGAGCGATTCAAAAGAATTCTGAGCCATCATTAAAGCAATAATGAATAAAAACATATTGTGAATCGCTACCCAAACCCCAGGCAGATGTGTTCTTTAACTGTGGGCTTGATCTGTGCTATTAATTTGGAATTAGCAATAACAGACAACCGAACATACCCCAAACCAAGACCCTGCCTGCCCCTCGGTTTTGTTTTCTTTCAAGCCCTTGACAGTTGTGGCGAGTAACCCATAGCAAGCAGAGCTGACCGTTCTTGCAAACCTGAGCGGGCGTCTGGCATCTGGCAGCCAATCAGAATCAAACAAACCACTGGATCATTATGAATGCCCATCAACGAGACTGAAGGAGATAGGCTAGTGGCAGGGACGGGGCGGAGGGGCGGGGCCTTTAACCCCACCCAAGGCAACTGCGGATCTCGCACCCCAGAAGAAAATACACCTGACTACTGGGAACCCACCAGGAGATGCGTCAGGAATTTCACTGGGAAACATCTGAAAACACATTTCTCCAGCTGTCAGCAGAATTGCAATTAAACACAGAAACTCACATGGAGGGGTCAGTGGCAGGGAGGGGTCAGTGTTGACTTGCAAGTTCTCTTTGGCAGCTCTTGGTTTGTTTTTAAGACTTTGATTCCATCTCTTGAAGCTCCTGTGAAATCTTCCAAGAGAAACGTGCTCCAGAGAGGGTGACGGGAAGGGCAGTGGGGGTGGGAAGTGAAGAAGAGAGGGGCAAAGCAATTTTGTGGTACGCGGGTGTTCATAACTTTGTATTAAAGATTACCCTTAGAAGAATTCAGAATTCGGTTGACAGATCTATGCAAATGTACGAAAAGTGGAAAAAGACAAGCCGGCGTTCATTTCAAAAGTTGAAAGCATCACTTTGATTTGCAATGATCTTCAATCTACCTCTTTTACCGCAAAGAAACAGTGCAAAGGAGCCCCAAATGTCATGAAATAAAGCCTGCCAATGTTCTGTTGGCATATATTTTAATTCTTGAACAATTACCCTGCCATATACATTTATTCTTGAATTTTATATATTGACACACTAAATTTTGGAGCTGGAAGAGAAAATGACACTTATAAATACCCCGAAATGGAAAATCGACTTACTTTAAAATACAGTCTGCGCGTGCGCGCACGCACGCTACTCTAAATCTGTAAAAAGTACAAGGTGTTATTGCTTTATTGCAGTTGGCTTAATGTTACTCTCCAACACTTTGAATATACATGTTCATGCCCTGAAAATGTTTTGATTAAGTGTTTTCTGGGATACACTATCATCTATATTTAGGACATGATCTCTAAAATAGCTACAGTAAGTTGCATTAATGTGAGTTTGTAGTTGACAGTGGCTTTATGTGGCTGCTATCATTTTATTGCCCTTCAAGGGCTCCCCTTTGCCTTTCAAATTAATTACAGACTATTATTCAAAACTGCCCAAATATGGCCCCAAACTCCTTTTCTGGATTCATCTTCTATTACTCTACAAACTTCATACCAGCCACAGACCACTCCCGAATGCTCTACACAGCCTGCTTATCTTTTGTTTTATCTCTATGCCTTTGCTCGCCCTATTTCCTCCTCTTAAAATGCCCTTCCTAACCGATCCCAGTTGAAGTCTCAACCCAAAGACCATGTCCTGGAAGCAATATCTTCATCATTGCCGTATCCCCAGCATCCATCACAATGACTGGCAAGGGTAGAGACTCAACATGCCTTGAATGCATGGATTTTCACATCCTTTTCGAAACTTAGTCTTTTAATTAAGCCTTTTCCAATCCCTTTTCCTACTGGACCCCAGAATGCGGTGTTGGAATTCTTTTGTGTGACTGCCTTTATTCTATCTGTATCACGGTTACCAGGCATACCTCGTTTTATTACATTTCGCTTTATTGTGCTTCATAAATATTGCATTTTTTAACACACTGAAGGTTTGTGGCAACCCTGGGTCGAGCATGTCTACCAGCATCACCTTTCCAACAGCATTTGCTCACTTCCTGTCTCTGTGTCATATTTTCTTAATTCTTACAATATTTCAAACTTTTCCGTTATTATTATATGATGCCGATCTGTGATCAGTGATTGCAACTCACTGAAATCAGCTCAAATGATGGTTAGCATTTTTAGCAATATTTTTAAATTATGTACACTGTTGTTTTTTTTAGACATAATGTTCTTGCAAACCTAATAGACTGCAAGATAGTATAAACATAACTTTTATATGCACTGGGAAACCAAAAAATTTATTTAACTTGCTTTGTTGTGATATTCACTTCATTGCCACATTCGCTTTATTGCAGTAGTCTGGAACCAGCCCACGTACCTTCAAGGCATGCCTGTACTTGTCTCCTCCTCCTCTCCCTGGCCCCTCTCTCTCTAGCACCAACCCCCCCCCCCCCACCCCGCCCGCCATGATAGTCTCCTTGTCTTGCCGACTATGTGCTAAAGCTATTAATCCACATCCCTTCCATGTACCTTACACTCGGTGTTTAAGAACGACACTATCGAACATTCGCACAGCACAGAAAATTCTACAAAGCACTTTCACATTCATTATCTCCTTGTCCCTACAATAAGCGTATAAAATAGAAAGGGCCACCATTTGATAGATAATAACAGGTAACATTTATTGAGGGCTTCCTTCAGACCAAGCCCGTTAAATACATGAGCTTGTTTAACCCTCACCGCCCCTGGAGGACACAGCCCTGGTTTGTGCTCATTTCCAGAGGAAAAACCTGGAGCCCTGGATGGGCCACGTGAAAAACCAAGGGCACCGGGCTGGGAAGCGGCCGAGCCGGGTGTGGGAGCCCAGCATGGTCTGGCTCCAGCCTCCGTGCATTCAGTCACCGCCCCAGCCGAAGCTTAGCGAGGCTGTCTGGAAATCGCAGAGCTTAGAGAAGGCACAGCCAGGGCCGGAAGTCCGTTCTTCCCATGACACTGCCTCTTCTGTCTTCTCTGGAAAGGCCTCTGAAAAAAATAACTGAATTCAGTTTGCAAGCTGAGTCTGGATGGGTCAGACAGTGGCGAAGAGCACTGATTCTGCACCTGACTCCCTGGGGGCGGAGTCCAGCCCCACCCCCTACCAGCAGCGGGGTGCTGAGCCCGCGGCCGGCTGACTTCTCTGAGCCTCCTGTCCCCATCTGTGCAATGGGGGCAGCAAGAGTATCCACCCCGGGAGGGTGTTGTGAAGACGAAATGGTAATAGACTTCAACATACAAGGAGTGTGAGGAAAGGCGCTTGCTTTATGCACGCTTGGCATCCTGCCCGTTCCATGGGGTTCGCAGGCCAATGGGTGGGCCAAAATGGCTTCACTTGGGCTTCCAGCATCTCTGGGTGCTAGGGCCACCCCTAAAAATTCAAGAGAATGATTCGGCTCCAGGCAAAAGAGGTCCTGCCATCTTAGCAGCGATATTAGGACTTGGTGGGCCCCTCCCATCTGCCCAGGCTCCTGGACAGAAGAGCTGACCAGGGCCACGGGTGCAGCATCCTGCCGTGGAAACCCAGCTCTAATCTGATCCCGCTCTAATCTGCCCGCCCCCCCGCCCCCAGATTCACTCCCGGCCCATTAGCAAGATCCTAACGACCCTACAGATGCTCATTTTGCCCTTCTTTCACACATGGTCCTCCAGATGGGACTGACATTCTACACTACCCCGTTTTCCATTTGTGTGCACTTAACCCAACTAAAAGGCCACCAATAGTGTCCGGCTGCAGACTCCCAAGCCCTCTTATCTGTCCATCTCTCGACTCCCAGCTCTCTGCTTCTCTCTTTGTCTCCTATTTCTCTGTCTCTTCATCTCTCTGAGTCTCACTTTCTCACTTTCCCTGAGTATTTTTTTCTTTCTCTTTTTTCTCTCTTTCTGTCTCTCTCACTCTCTCTCATACACACACATTCTCTCTCTCTCCCTCTCTCCAACCCCCACCCATCCAACATGACACACTAATTGGGCTCCCAAGTGAGTTTGCCTCATCCCTACGAGGCAGGAGTGACCGGAGATGGGCTTCACACCTGTCAGTTAAGCTCAATCACTTGTTGTGTGAAAACAGAGCCAGTGCCCAGGAACAGGCCGACCTGGCTGGATTGGGTCCTGCCTCAGCTGTCCTCCAAAGTGGGCTCCGGGAGCAAATGCTCCTTCTGTTCTCAGTGGACAAGGGCGTCTCCTGGAATGTCCCGGGAGCAGGTGTGGGCCCCTCCATAGGGTGGACAGAGGAGGCCCGTTCCCAGCGGGTTTATGGAACTATATGTACTGCAGTTGGTCAGCTATTTTTACAAAATTCCAATTACACAGCAAAAGGACAAACATCACATAAAAAGGAAATAGGTGATCTCCCAGCACTCATGTCACTGGAGTACATCAGTAGCAAGGAAATGTCTTGAGACCGGACCGGCCATAATAGGAAAGAAATATTACCCGAAACAAAGGTGCCTCTATTAATATATTACTTTCGATTTAAAATGGTCTGCCAACTGGAACAGAGCCCATCAAGAGTGAAAGCTAGATGTTGCTGTGAGGGAAGGGTGGGAATATTTTTAAGGGTAGGCTGCCATCCAAGTCTCCATCTATCATGTTACTCACTTGACAATTATTTAAGGGCTTCCAGGGTGGAAAGCATGGTGCTAGCCACAGAGGACATCCCCAGCCACACAGAGCTTACAGTTTAGTGGAAAATGAGGACATTCTCCATTCTGTGTGCTGAGCGTTGGGAACATGGAAGCCCAGGGTGCTAAGCATGGAAAGTGAGGGGTTGCACATGGAAAGTGAGGGGATGGGGCACACTAAGGAGTCAAGCAGTCAGGAAAGGCTTCCCAAAGGAAACGACAGGGAAGCTATTGACTGATGCGTAGGACTAGCAAGGAATGAGTGTTCCAGGCAAAAGGGACAGAGAGGGGCACCTGGGTGGCTCAGTCGGTAAGCGTCTGCCTTCGGCTCAGGTCATGATCCCAGGGTCCTGGGATCGAGCCCCACATAGGGCTCCCTGCTCTGCAGGAAGCCTGCTTCTCCCCCTCCCTCTCCCACTCCCTTTGCTTGTGTTCCTTCTCTCGCTGTGTCTCTCTCTGTCAAATAAATAAATAAAATCTTAAAAAAAAAAAAAAAGGGACAGAGAGTGCCCAGGCCAGAAAGGGGAGAAGTTGGAGATATGAGAGAAGCCGATGGCAAAGGGTCTGATGGGCCCCACTCAGGAATCGGGGCCTCATCCTGAGGTCAATGGAAAGTTATTGGGGGTTTTAAGTAGGGTACAATGTAATCAGAATTGCACTTTAGAAACATCACTGGCTGCTGTGGAAAGAAAAGAATGGTAGCAAGCAGGAGGCTGTTGTAGTAAACACGGTAGAGAGAATGAAGGAATCAAGTGGGGTTTAGGAGACAAATCCATAGGGCTTGATGACTGGTTGTTTGAGGGTGTGGTTAAGAGGAGCAGTCAAGGATGACTTGTTGGCCTTTGGTTTGGGGGTGGTGCATTTCCTACTGTAGCAAAGATGGAAGAAGAGCAGGGTGGTCAGGAAGGGACGTGTCCCTCTTGGGGCATGTGGATAATGCTATGGACACCTATGGCACTCAGACTCTAGACCCAACCCCCTGGTGCTCCTGTCCTTGTATAACCCCTTCCCCTTGAAGGGGCTCCCCTCTTCTTGTGGGCAGAACCTATGACTTCCTTCTAACCAAGAGAATATGTCACTCCTGTGGTTACATTATGTGCTACAAAACTCTCTCTTAGCCAACTGGACTAGAAACTCTCCTGTAGGCTTGATGAAGTGAACAGCCACGTTGAGAAGGCCCACATGGTGAGGTACAGCCAGCAACCTCTAGAATCTGAGGATGGCCTCCAGCCAACAGCCTGTAAAAAGATGGGGCCTCAGTCATATAGCTGCATGGAAGTTAATTTTGCCAACAACCCAAGTGAGCTTGGAAGTATTCTTCCCCCAGTCTAGCCACCAGATGAAAGCACAACCTAACTGACCCTTTGATCTCAGTCTGGTGAGACCCTGAGCAGAGGACCCAGCTAAGCCAAAGCTGGACTCCTGGCCCATGAAAGCCATGAGATAATAAATGTATATTGGTTTAAGACATTAAGTGTATAGTACGTAATTTGTTATGCCTCAATAGAAAAATAATATAGTATTTAATTAGAGATAGCAAATAAGCAATTGGCCATATGGGTCTGGGCCACAAAACAGAGCTCAAGACTGGAGATACACATTTGGTAATTATTAACATATAGATAGTAGCCGAAGCCAAGGGGAATGTATAGTGACAAGGAGACAGCCAAGGACAGAAACCTGAGGATCCACTAACATTTAGTTGGTAAGTAGATAAGAAAGAGTCTCAAAGGATTCTGGAAAAGAGTGCCCCGCGAGGTAGGAGGAAAACTAAGAATATGGTTGTATTAATAAGAGCCAACATTTAGTAAGAACTTTCCATGCTCCAGGTACTATTTTAAGTGGATGACAAGTATTAGCCCCTCTATGAGGTATTATCATGGTAGAATTCTTATATTACAAACGAGGCAACTGAGGCACAGAGAAAATACGTAGCTTGCCCAAGGTCACACAGTCACACATCTAGTAAATGGAAGAGCAAGGATTCTAACTCAGGTGCCTGCCTCCAGAGTCCGGGTTCTCACCCATTTATGCCAAATTGACTCTGTTCTGAGGAACAGAAACCCAATGCAAACCAACATAACCGTAAGTGCAGATTTATTAGTTCACCGTAACCAAAACTATGAGGGGTAGAACACAGGACATATTTTAGGCACACTTGGGGAGATTGAAGCAATGCCATCAATCTCTCTCTCCTCTCTCTACCCCCCGCTCAGCTTCCCTTATGTTGGCTTTATTGCCACACACACTCTGTTGACATGATGGCAAAGAGCTGCCAACAGCTCCATCCTGACATTACCTCCATAGGAGAGTTCCTCCTCCATCACTTGCCAAACCAAACCAAACCAATTATAGGACACAGGTGGATGAGTTTCCCCTTCTTTACCCCAGATATAGAAGTGAGTGAGAGATGGGGGCAAGAGCCAGGCAAATAGGGCTCACATGTCAGATTTAAGGTGGTGGGGGGGGAGGGAAGAGGGTACCAGAGTGAAGACATGGTTTATGTGTTTGACTATCTCATATTGCACCTAAGAATGAAAGTTACCCCCAGTCATAGCCAACACTGGACAACTGGCAGCTACCTAGCAGAGCACAGTTTGGGACACACAGCCTGCCCAGCTAAGCTTGCCATGTGGCAGCATAATGCACTTTCTCTGCAGGCAGAAGGAGAAAAGTCTGCTGAGTCACATAGGCCTTCTCCCAAACTCACCTATCAGATGAGTCACCTCTCTACCCACCTTCCCCTCCTCCACCATCCCCTACAGAATAATGAAAAAGAAAAAAAAAAAAAAAATCCCAGGCACACACCTATTAGAATGGCTGAAATTTTAAAACCTGACAAGACCAAGTGCGGATGAGGACATGGGACCACTGGAAGTTTCATCCATGGCCAACAGGAATGCAAAATAATACAGCCACATTAGCAGACAGTTTCTTATGAAGTTAAATGTACTTTTACCATATGGCCCAGAACCCACCCCTAAGTATGGATCCAGGAGAAATGAAAACACATGCCCATACAAAGGTCTGTACATGAATGTTTATAGTTTTATTCATAGTTGCCCCAAATTGGAAACCATCCAAATGTCCCATCAACTAGTAAATGATTGAACAAATTCTAGTATCCACACAAAAGATACTACTCAGCAATAAAAAAGAACACACCACTGATACAACAATGTGGATGAATCTCAAAAGCACTGTGTTATGTGAAAGAAGCTATCCCAAAGGGCTACATACTATATGATTCCATTTATACAATATTCTGGAAGTGGCCAAACTACAGAAACAAAAAGAAGATCAGTAGTTGCCAGGTGTTGGGGTAAAGAGAGGGATTAAATACCAAGGGGGATAAGGGAACATTTTGGGGTGATAGAAGTATTTAATATCATCTCAGTGATAGTGATTACACAACTGTATACATTTGTTAAAATTCCTAGAACTGTGCACGTAAAAAGAGTGAACATTGCTGTTTGTAAATTAAACTTCCATAAACTTTAAACAAAATAAACTACAAAACCAGGGGTGTTACACTCATCCTCAAACTTCAACATGTGTCAGAATCCCCTGGGGAACTGGTCAAACACAGATTGGTGGGGGAGGCTGAGGGATTTCTTTCTTTTTTTTTTTTTAAGATGTTATTTATTTATTTGAGAGAGAGAGAGCGCCAAGTGCAAGAGCACGAGTAGGGGAGAGGGGCAGAAGGAGAAGCAGACCCCCAGCTGAGCAGGGAGCCCAATGCAGGACTCGACCCCAGGACCCTGAAATCATGACCTGAGCCGAGGGCAGACGCTTAACCCACTGAACCACCCAGGTGCCCCTGAGAACCTGCATTTCTAACATGTTTGCAAGAGATGCTGATACCCTGGGGTCCAGGGAGCACACATTAGGAATGGCTGCTCTCGTGAAAATCCCTCCATGGTCAAAGGAGGAGAAGGACACTCGCATTCCTGCCAAGCTGGGTATCTAAGCCAACCCGGAGCAACTGGTAGGTTGCTGAGGGAAACTAGCTTTGCCATGGACAGCTCCATAAGCAGAGTAGGGGGGTTTCCAAAAGGACACGAGGTGCTCTTTTTCCAGAGGAGGAGGAACAGAAAGTAAGTAGCCCCAAACACCTCCCGTAGAGGTGCATCAGAGCAACCAAAAGAAGTACGTCTGTAAGGAAGGAGTGGGGAGCACCATGACAGAGCTCAAAAAGATACGGACTAAGGTGTGTTCGCTGGATTGAGCAGCATAGAGGCCACCATGACGTCGGAAAGACCACATTCAAGTGGCTGCCGAATTGCAGATGAGAAATGAGGCAAGGGGGGCAATAAATGTAGGGGCTGCCATCACCCGATTAGTAAGCATGGAACACATATGTAGGTATGTGACGAGGTGTGATGGACGGCATCCCATTTCTTTGTCAACGTGGGAGATACTTCAGGGAGGGAAGGAATCAGTAAATGACAAGAGGTTGAAAATACAGGAGAGAGAATGTGGTCACCAAGGGTAGTCCTTAAGGAGGCAGGTAAGCGTGAGACCCTCAGCACAGAGGGTTCAAGAAGCTGAGGAGAAGCACAAGGCAAATAGGCACAAGGAAAGAAGATAGGGTGCACATGTGGGGGGGGTTGTAAGTTTAGTGGAGGGAGACTGAGTGTGCTCCCATCTGATCAAGACTTCCATTTGCTCTGAGGAGATAATGAGTCAATCAAGGGATACCCTAATGCATTGGGTTGAGAGCTCAGTCTCCAAAGTCAGAGTTCAAACTTGCTGTGTAACATTGGATGAATTACATGCTTAATTAATGTCTATAAAATAAGAACGGTAACAGGACCTTTCTCACTGTGAAAGTGATGAGAATTGTGCCTGGGACATAGCGAATGCTCAGTGTTTGCTTGCGGCGAGTGACCAGTTTGAGGAGTGAAGAGAGTATCGGAAGTAGACACCATTAACCATAGAACTGCTAATAGGTCGCAGCTATTAACGTTTAAGTCCAAAAGAAGTAGCGCCCTTGTCAATCCAGCCGGCCCTGGGCCCAAGCAATCTGTACTGTCAGAGATCCTCTTCAACCTCTAAATAAGATCTTCCATCTTTGTAAAACTCTGGGAGCCCAGGTGCCCACCGGAGAGGGATTCAGAAGTCTTAGGTTCCTCTACCAGCTGTGGGAACATGAGCATCTCGAGGCTAGGCCACTATTAAGGTCACCTCTGAAGTTCCATCAAGACCTAACAAATTGGTGTTTCAAAGGTTCAGAAGTGAGTCACTCGCCTACAGTTGGAACCTTCAAATGGGTCCGTTGTGTAAGACGCCCAGAAGGGTAGAGGTAGCTGGACTTGGTTAGCCTGGGGAGACCTAAGGTGCCTCTTTTCCCCACTCAAACCACTAGCCACCAGCCCGACGCCATGCATGAGTCAAAGGCACTGTTCCATTTCATGTGATAAGTGAAAAAGAGCTTTTTTTTTTTTCTCCAAAGCATTTCTTCTTCCATTCTGTGTGCCAGAGTTGAGCTTACATTTCCAAAAAATTTTTCTCTCCTTGAATTCAGTGAACATGAGTTGGTAAGAGAGCTGTCCGGTGTGGGTCCCAACTGAATCATAGGAGAAAGAGAACTACTCTGGTTCCTTCCTTCCTTTTCCAAAAAGGTGAGCCTTTCCGAGCTTCCATTTCTCTCTTATTGCCTTTTACTTAGGAACTCACCAAAAGGCAGTTACTGTATTCCATCCTTTCTAGGATGCACACTTTCCTCACATGTGAACATCTGGGAAATGGGAATGCATTTTACAGTCGATGGCACCGTCGTTTTGTGTAATGGTTACACTGCCTGACAGTCTTTTGGTTTGATGAAGTATGGAGATTGTCCTTTGAGGAGTGCCTCAGTGCTGGGACTTTAAGTGTTTTCCACAAGTCTAACCACATCCCCGTACATTTGGTGTGACACGTGATACCATACTGTGGCAGAACACGAGGGTTCGCCAGACTCAGTGACTTGCTCGAGGCCACGTGGTTAGTAGATAACAGAGTGGGATGACTCAAAGTCTCACTGCTTCCTGAAATAGTTTGGCAGGATCAGAATCATCAACCAACGATATCCATGAACATTCCAGAGGAGATGAACAAGGCTCACAGGAGGATTTTAGTTTGAACTATATCATAATATATGGACATATAAGGAGAGCCATGTACAGAGAAATTTAGGACCAGCTATGGGAAGAAGCTACCAGACTATGGTTATCTTCTCTGGGCCTCAGAGTTTTGTAAATATGGTCACAGTAACAACAGTGGCCACCGCTTTTTGAGGACCTGCCTGCAATTGGATCTGGGCCAAGCATTCTACCACATTGTCTTATTTATTTCTCAAAACAGCCCCCAAAAGTAGATATTTTCCCCATTAGAAACTATTGTTTAGAGGGTTTAAGTTATTCGCCCAAGATTACAGACCTAGCAACTATCAGAACTGGAGTGCACCTCTGCCTGGTTGGCTCCAGGAAGCACTTCCCCCTGTGCGATTCTGTCCCATCTAGCAAAGGAAGTGGGTGGACAGTTGGCCTCTGAAGTCCTGTCCCTAAGACACAATGGTTCTGCTTTCACAAATAAGTACGCAATGGCACTCGGGGAGCATGCTCTATGGTGTCCAAAAGTGATCTGGGGCTGGTGGTTCCTCAAAAAGTTAAACATAGAATGCCCATATGATCCGACAATTCCACCCCTAAGGATACACCCCAAAGAACTGAAAGCAGGAACTCAAACAAACGTTCGTGCACTGATGTTCATAGCAGCATCATTCACAACAGCCAAAAAGACGGAAACAAATCAAATGTCCATCAACAGAGGAATGGGTAAACAAAATGTGGTATGTACATAAAATAGAATATCATTCTTCCTTAAAAAGGAATGAGATCCTGATCTATGCTACGAGGTAGACGAATCTTGAAGGCATTATGCTAAATGAAATAAGCCAGCTACAAAAGGACAAATACTAGAGGATTCCACCTTCAGGAAGTACCTGGAGTAGTCAAATTCATAAACACAGAAAGTAGAATAGAGATTACCAGGGGCTGGAGGGAGGAGAGAATGGGAACTTACCATTTAACAGGGACAGACCTTCTGTTTGGGATGATGGAAAAATTCTGGAGATGGTTGCGTTTAATGCCCCTGAACAGTACCCTTTAAAATGGTTAAAATGGCAAGTTTTATGTTCTGTATACTTGACCACAATTTTTAAATCACCTAAGAAAATATTTGGGACTAATTAATCATGCTACCCCATATCAAGAACAGGAAACCTTTGGAGACCCACGTTGGGATGGAAGTGAGGAATCATGTTCCCAGAGTACGTCATGCAGGACCAGGTGAGGGTGTGAGAGGAGGGACTTGTGGGTTCTGGGAAGAGGAAAGTTGGGAAAGGCAGCGGATGTGAGTTCTGCTAGACTATCCTGGGCACAGACCCAGAGTATCTCAAAGCAGATGGCAAGCTTGGTCATGACAGCAAGGAACGGGCCGAGGGATTCCATGTCATTGAGAAATAACCCATCTATCTCAGGACTCTGGGGAATTCCTTGAAAAACAAAACACACGAGCCCCTCACATATCAAACAATACCGTATCCTTCCTCACACCTGTAAATAAACACCCAAACATCCTTGCTTCCTAGTTTTCATGGCAATGGGGAAACAATTGACTTAGGAAGTCACTCCTCGGCCTTCAGGAGACGCTCAAGTATCCCAAATGTTTGCTCACATCAGGTGCCGAATATCTGGATGATAGAGTGTTTTGCTGCTAATGATAAATGTGTGCTGACGTGCGGTTCCTGCCTTTCGGGAAGGGATTCCCATCTGGCTCCAGGGAGCTCTGTCCCCTGCCGTGAGGCTGAGGCCCCAGCTCACAGCCCTACTGGGAGCCGCGCCTGCCTCCTGTTGAAACAAGCAGCACCCCATAGGATGCTTTCATATTGTTTTTACAGAGAAAAGAATAAAGTACTCTGTTCAGAAGAATCAGGAAGGATTCGAGTACTCAACCCTTCTCCACTCTTGTTTGTGTGGGTGTTGTGGGTGGAGATGAGAAAGGAGATGAGGCCGTGCATGTCTCATCTGTGTATCATGGGGGCTGCGGAAGAGTCTGCACTGGTTTCAAGATTTATCAGAAAAACAAACAAAGGAAAGTATTCTCTGAAAAGGTAGCAAAAGTCCCAACTCAGGATCAGAGGATGATCGAGTTAATACCTCCAGTCTATTTCCGTCAGCCTGTGTAAATCTACGAACCAACACAACTACCTCCGTGCAGTCAAAGCTTTCTCTGCCCAGTGGGGCACAGTGGGGCCTGGGGGGCCCGGGGGGTGGCCCCTCGCTCCACCTTCCATGTCTCAGTTCCCTTTCTCCCAAGTGAAGAGACTGGAATAGGCTGCTTCTGAGGGCAATAAATGCACAATGTCTCTATTCATCTTGCATTTATAATTTTTAATGATAAAGGCAATATAACAGCAATAAAATTCATGAAATGGAAACAAATCTAATCATCTCTGATCCCACTATCCTAACGTAAGCGGCTTGGTTTGATATTTCAGTGTTTTAAATCTTGCAGCGTAACTGGTTCTGAAAGGCACACACATGTTTCAGCTGGTTTTTTCAGACCAAAAAAAAAAAATCTTATTAATTCATGTGATTTTTTTTTCAGAGTTAAACCCTCATAATTTTTTTTTTAAAGATTTTATTTATTTATTTGAAGAGAGAGACACAGCGAGAGAGGGAACACAAGCAGGGGGAGTGGGAGAGGGAGAAGCAGGCTTCCCGCGGAGCAGAGAGCCCAGTGCGGGGCTCGATCCCAGGACCCTGGGATCATGACCTGAGCCAAAGGCAGACGCTTAACGACTGAGCCACCCAGGCGCCCCAAACCCTTATAATTTTTAAACTCGAAAACCCTGTTGTAGGCTACAATGACTCTTTGGTGAATGTTATGGCTGAATCGTGCCCCCCACCAAATTCATATGCTGAAGATTTAACTCCCTGTACCCAGAAAGTGACTGTATTTGAGGTAGGGTTTTTTACAGAGGTAATTAAGTTACAATGAAGTCATTAGGTGGGGATCTAATATGACTGGTATCTTCATAAGAAGAGGGGATTAGGATACAGACACACGCAGGGGAAAGACCGGCGGCAAGCCAAGGAGAAAGGTCTTAGAAAGAACCCTAGTTTCAGCATGCTGGCTTCCAGAACTGTGAGAAGCCAGTCTGAGTCCCCATTCTGTGGTCCTTCGCTCATAGCAGCCCTAACAAAGTAATGCAATGAGACACGATTCTCTTTCTTGGTAAACTATACCGATCACACTAAAGGGCCACTGAGGACAAGGCCCTCCATATCATAATACCCGGGAGAACCCCTGTACTCCCACACCCACACCCCCCCCCACACACACACACAAACCGTTTTAATGGCCACAAGTTTATTAAATTGTAACACGAGTGTGTTTGCAACAATTTTTTTTGATCCTGTAACAGAACAGGGTTTTGCAAAGTAACCACATCCTCTCCCTCAGCTGCTCTCCCTTCCTGCCAGCCAGCCACCCTCACATCATGACTTTGAGAGCGAGCCCAGGACCAGGGGTTGGGTGGAATAGCTCCCTCCAACCTGGCCCGCCTCTTGAATTCTTTCTGAGAAGCTCTGGTGAACAGTCTTTCCACTCTCTAAACAGGAGGCGAGAAACCTCCCCTCACACGCTGCAGGTGCCCGGGGTTTCTTCAGAGTGGTTGTAAGCACGAAGCAATGTCTGGGGACCAGACCTTTGATGGCTCATTTCTACAGCTCAAACCTGATAAACCCTCCTGGGACTTGCCAGCCCCATTCACCTTGGAGGTGGGGAGGTTGGCTTCCCAGCAGTACTATTGTTTGCTTTTGGATTTAAAGCACCAGCTTCCCGGGTCCAGACCCAGCCGTGTGCGCTTAAGGAGTGGTAGCTACACAGAGACCCCTTTCTGTTGTGACCAACCCAGCTTTAAACAACAACAACAACAAAGAGAACAGAGTCGGGTTGTTCCATTTCAGGGGAGCAGGGCACTCCGCCCCTCAGTTTTGAGTCAGCATAACCAAGAACCACCAAGAGTTGAAAAGGTAGATAATGCACCCGTTCCACATTCCCTACAAGGCTCTCAAGAGAGAGTGGTGACTAAAAGGGACATGGCCATCTCTAGACCAAACTGCAGCCCAGCCCCCAGGATGACCTCACAGGGGTGGGAAGTAGGACTAAGCATTCAACAGAAAGGCAGCCTGAGGACCACCCACTACGCGCAGAACCCGATGGGGCCCGGACATCCCTGAGGATTTCTGGTCTATCTAACAGCCAGGAACACAGCACCTGGGACAACTGGTAAAAGGCACGGTGACTTCAGTGAGTGCCACCAACCCACTGCTGTAGTTACAACCTCCTTTCAGCTCTCTCGCCTCAGCCAGATAATTCCTCCTTTTTCTCATGGGGAACTCTCCCATTACCACCGTCCCCTTCTCTCATTAAAGATCAGCCTCTGCATTATCACTTCCTTTGCATCTGTCACCGAGGCCACAAAAATGTAAGGGAGAGAGTTTCACCTGCATAGCCCTGCCCATGGGTGCTTCCTCCAAGCTCCCCTGTGCCATCATCTTTGGCAGGGACTGGCCTTTAGGGAGAGACTAGCCCAGAGGCGCACCTCCGGGCCAGGACTGACCTGAGGTGACAGGTAACAGGGACAACAGTCGCCAAAGCCATCAGAAGGGCTCCACCTTTGCACTTGTTCACAGCAGATTTTAACGACAGCAAATTTCAAAGACATTGACAAGACCAAGGCCAGAGGATCTGTCTCTGTGGGCACGCTTGCCACAGACATCATCCCACTCACTGCTCACGAGTTTGTGAAATATTCAGACCCCCATTCTGCAGATGAAGCTCGTTTTATTTGGTTTGGTTTGGTGTGGTTTTGCCCTTTCAGAAGAAGACACCTGAAGTCCCACGGTTGAATCCAGCAAGACAAGCTATCAAAAGGCAAAACCAGTGCTGGGACTCCCGTCTTCCGATCCCAAAACCTGCCCCAGCACCCTGTCTCCTGGTACCAGTGGGGAAAGTGCTTACATCAGCAGGCAACATGGTTGCTGGACGGCCAAACAAAATTAGGTGCAGTAAGGACCCAAAGGGGAGCAAACACACGCTGTTTGCATTTTCTTCAGGAAGGCTAGAAAAGCAAAAGCAAGTGGAAGGACCCAGGAGAAAACAGAAAAGTGACAGCTGATTCCAGGCTGACAAAAGCAGAAAAACATAGGAAGATGAGGCACAATGAAAATAGGAACAGAGCTCTGGGGTGGAGGAGCCTACTCCGTCCCCAGGGCTTTGTTTAGCAGCAGATGGAGAAAGGAGAAATTCGTACAGCCTCCTGGAGAGTCAGGAAAAGAGAGAAAAACAAAGAACAAGCAACATACAAGAGAGTGAACTTTTGAACAACCTAAGAAAGCTCTGAGTGTGGGGATGGGACTGCAGGGGGTTGGGGATGAGAAAGTGGGGGGGGGGGGCCCAAGGGGGGGGGGGGGGGGGCTTCTCCTGGAGGGGCCTATGGGACGGTTGAGTGGCCTAGGCAGAGGCTTCATAGTGAAGACTAGCACCACCCCACCACTGTGGTTCAAAGCTCAGTCCTAGGGGAAGGTGCCTCGTTAGGAAAACATTTGAGGTTAAATGATGGTCATGGGACTACATGACAAGACAGGATAATGACCAGGAAGCTGAGAGTTCGGGACTTGGCTCCCCAAACCAGGCCAACGTGCTGGAAAGACCTGCAGAGTTAGGGGAACCTGACAAGTGTTACAGGTGAGGAACTCCGGAAGGGTTCTCCCAAAACCAAGGGCGCCTGAGCTTCTTGGAAGCATATGAAGGGTTTTCCAGTGCGTCTCACAGCGTTCAGTCCTCTTGGCTTAAGTAGGTACTGAATTAAAAATGATCCATACGGGTGAAATGACATATGTCTGGGATTTGCCTTAAAAGTCTCCAGCAAACCAGAAAGCTGGGAGAAGGGACAGAAGAAACAGGAGGAGGAAAATGTCCCACGGATTGAAGCTGGGCGGGCGAGGTAAGGGAATTTATACCAGCGGACCTCACGGTGCCCTTTCCGGACCGGCAGCATCACCTGGGGCCTCTCACACGTTGCCAATTCGCAGGCTGGAGCAGGAGACCCCAGATCTACTAAATAAAAAACTCTGGGGGTGAGGCGCAGCATCCTGTGTTTTAACAGGCCCTCCCGAGGATTCCGCTCTGTGATTCGGATGCTTGCTCAAATTTGAGACTCACTACATTAAACCATTTTTCTCTCCTTCAGTGTTTGTGCGATTTCCATAATAAAGGTTTTTAAAAAAAAAATCCCTGTGGGCATTTTTGTTGTTGAGTTGTTTATTTCTTACATCACTTGTCTTCAATTGCTATTTAACCATTGTTTTGATCTTTTCCTGGAGCCAGAACAAAAAGCCAGGAAGCAGATGCGACTGCGACTCTCTCCCTCTCTCTCTCTCTCCCGCCGCAGTCCGCAAACGAAAACTTCCCGTACAAGACGCCCAGCGGCGGGCACAGCACTGGCACCTGCCCGACGGCGTCAGCACAGCGGCCCGGGAGCAGGCCCCGCGCGCCCTGCAGGGCGCACCTCGGCGAGGCCTTCCCCGCGTCTCCACGCCGTGCGCTGTGCGCCAGCCGACCCCCGAGGGTCCCAGCCCCGACGGCACGGCCACCCGACGATCCGGCTCGCGAGGCACGTCCCCCCAGAGACGGCATCTCTCAAGACATGGGTCCCCTTGACCTTTTCCGTCCTCCCTTTCAGAGGCTCTTTAGAAAGCCGCCCCGGAAGGGAGGGAGGCGAGCCGGAGGCCGGGTCGCGGGGAGGCCCCGTCCAGCAGCGTCGCCTCCCCCTCGCCGTTGGGGTCCGTGGGTGCGAGCGCGAGGCTCGGGAGGCCTGAGCGGCCGCGGGAGGGGAAGGGTTAAGAAGCCGGGGGCCCCTCCCCCTTACCCGCGCGCGGGTCTTCCCCCACCCCAACCACCACCACCCCCACCCCTCCCCGCCAGTGCTGTAAAACAATCCCTTTGTTTCCTCTTTAAGACGTTAGCCTCAGGGGCCATTATAGGAAAGAAAGGTAGCCAGGCTCTTTTATCTGCAAGAATCCATTAAGCGTGGCCTCGGTGCTGCGGCCGCTCGATTATGGGCTGCCTCACGAGGGGACCCTGGGGGACCCCTCCCAAGCACGGACCCAGACGCACCTGTACCCCATCTCACCACCCGTCCCTGGGGAACTGGAATTTGGGGGATGGGGGAGGAATGGAGAGTAAGGAGCCCCCACCCAAACGAGAGTTGGAAGGGCGTCGTGGAGCTACGCCGTTTTGGGGGGGTGTCTCCAAAGTACCCAGTTTCTCATCTTCCTGCACCCCCAGCAGGGAGAAATAAACTTTCGACTGCTCGATGGGAAATGACCCTGGCCTCGCCCTCCGCTACTGTCCACGCGGGGCCGCGCACATTTCCCCCGGCTGTCTCGCGGAGGCCCAGGGAACCGGACGCGGGAGGCGACGCGCGCAGCTGCACCTCTGGGGCGCGGGACGCATTGCACGTGGGTCTGTCTGTCCGCGCGTCTGTCCACCCCGAGCTGCGCGGGGACGCGTCCGCCTGCGGCGCAGCGCGACCCGCGCCCAGACGGCAGATGGTCCCTCCCGCGCGCGCTGGACTGTGGCCCTGAGGGACGGCACGAGTTTTTCCACTGGGGACTGGAAGAGGACCCTTTACCTTTCTTAGGAAGCTGTGACGCAAAATGCCGGCCGGAAAGCACCGGAGAAGGCCCTAGAGGTTTCATGTGGCTCATCAGAAAGTAATCTAGCACCGATTAATTATTTATAACCCCTCCCCCCCCCTCCCGGAGAAGCAGTTGCCCCAAATGCCCACTTTGCCTGTGCGCTGGGCTACCCCGTCTGCAATCAAAACAAGGGAAGAAAGGCCGACGGGCCCAAGGCACCAGCGCCCAGAGAGCGGCTTTGAATTCTGGCCTTGGGGGGGGGTGCAGAGGCAGAGGGAGGAAAGGCAGCGGCGGGAGCCGGGCAGGGCCCTGGGAAGGTCCAGTGTGATACTTTCCGGGAGCTTAGGGGGAGGGATATTCCCTTTTTGAAACTGCCAACAATTCAGATTGTTCAGAGAGCACAGGTGGTGGGAATGCCACAAAACAAAACAGAACTCTTTAAATTCTCTGTTGTATCCAGGCCAAAGACAGAATATCAAGTCTGCGGGTCTCCCGCTTGAAATCTCTGTGGAATGACCTTCTTTGGATCTTCTCCTGCTCTTTCCCCATGAATATAAATATTTTCTCCACTTACCATATGTTACCCACGCACTTCCACAGACCCCACCGCCACTGCCCTGCTGGGCTGTTTGCAAAAGGAAAGTCTGTCCTCCTCTCAACCGGGAGGGCAGGGGGAGGAGGGAGCAGTGTTGTTTAAGGGACAATGTCACTTTCCTCTTCGTCAAGATTCTTTGTCAATTGCTGGGGAAATAATTGACCTCAAGCTACTTCAGTCACAACCAATAGAAAAATAGAATGGTGATGTGTCCAGCTGGTAAGGGAAGGCAGGCACGCAGGCTGGGAAACAAAGGTGCCAGGGAATAGAGCTGACATGAAAAATATGTAAAGCTTCATGTTGGAATTCTTGGGAAACAGAGGAATTTCACTTAAAAATAGAGCAAACAAACAAAAACTAGTATTCTGTTCATTTGCCACACCTTCAAGTTTACGGTCCTTAATTTATGCCATTGGATGGCTTAAAAGGAAAATCCAGCACAGAAGCCCTTTAATGCAGCTGAATCTTTTCGGTTCTCTGACCCTTTCCTTAACTTACACAATGGTACTTTTTCCGTGCCGCCCCCCCCCACATCCTCCACTCAATCAGCAGCCAGAATGACTCAGTTCTGTCTGATTCAGGGGCCCAGGGAAGGATTTCAGAGTTCAGTGAGTATTGTTTGCGGGTTTTTGTTTGTAAGCAGTGGGCGAAAGTGCAGGAGGGAAAGGGGGCACCAGGAGGAGTGAGAAGGGTCACCGGAGGGAAAGCCAAGAAGAAACTCAGCAATTGCTGATCTTGGGTTCCACGGGAGAAACGATGGTTTAAGAGTGGTTTGTTAAAACAGATCTCGTATTTCAGACCACAAGATGTCCCAGTTATGAAACTGATCCTGTTCCAGGTTGGACCAATCAGGAAAAAAAATCAATAAGAACATTTGATGCCACCAGTGTGGTAAGGAGCAGGAACAATGTCAAACAGCAGCTCAACCTAGGCCTCAAACATGAGCTCCTGAACAACGCAGTCTTACCAAGAGGACTTAGAACAAAATCCGGATGCTACAAAGAGCAGCCTGAAAGCTTCAGGGGTGCACTTTTGCTCCTCTCATGTGAGACTAAACTGGCACGGTGGGTGTGTGTTGATGCACAAGCCACCACAGAGAAAACTGAGGTCCCTGCCTCAGCACTGAAACAAAGAGCGAGGCATAATGTCAATATGGCACAAACCCGTCATCAGAGCCCACACATGTATTTGTCAATAGCTTACGTCTTCTCCAAGGACTTGCAAGGAATGGTGCGTACGGGAGCAAGTCATCTTGAAAAGAAGGCCCATCAGTGCCAGAAAGTGCATCACGGTAGATCTAAGGCTGATAACGCTCAGTGCAGACCTTCAGAGACAAAATATTCAGTGTCATGGTAGAAATGTCCCCCATGGCGTGATGCATCTTCTCAAGCAGAATTTTTGAAAGGTGTGTGCCTGCTCTAAGACAACCTCAGGTAAATAGGTTAATGGGGATTTTCCAAATCTCTCCAACCTCTCACAAGTGCTTTCCAGAATCTTCTCTGAGGTCCATTCAAATCTTAGCACACTTGCTAGCTACGCTTCACTTCTCTCCGATCTGCTAACCCCAACCAGCGGCGTGGTATTAATTTGAAGAGAGCCTACTGATGGAATTCTCCAGTTTCCTTCATTGTTTGAAGCTGCTGACCCCCGTTTCACCTGAAGTAAAGAGATTCTTTTTTCACGTACCATTCTTGAAAAGAACCAGATCTGGACTAGTTTTGTTCTAGATGGATCTAGAGCTTTCATTCTAGGATCCAACAATTGCTGAACACGCACATTCTAATTGTGCCTATTAAGCATCCCTCCCCCATGCAATTTCACCTAATGGTTCAAAGATGGAGCCTTTGAGTTGGCTGTCTAGTAATGGTAATGGATTTGCATTGAACTCTTCATGTTCCCCCTGGTCTCCCTGGTGACCCCTGTCATTCATCTGCAAGGTGGGAAACCAAGATTGGGGTGAAGTCTGTGGCTACAGTAGTTAGTAAGGCTAATTGGCTCACGTGAGAATGAAACCTGTGGCTTGGCCTCATTAGCCCTGCATTAAATCTAACATACCAAAGTACAGTTGAATGGACATAACTCTTGCCTGGAATATATTTGTAATTTGGTAGAATTAAATAAGGTTCTAAGTGAACACTGCCCCATCTGCAAGATGTTCAGGACAAAACAGAGGAAATTAAGGGAAGATGCCAATTGATATTCTAGATTTATGAAAATTAAATGCTTTTAAAGTATATCGTTTTCATTCTGCAAATAATTTATGTTTAAACATCTCAAAACACTGCGTTTTATTGTGTATAAATTATGATCCTATTTATGTAAACACAAAAAGCTGAGGAAAAAGCTGATAAGAAACAAATCATAGTTTATGTGTTGTTATTTAGATGGCATGATTATGAGCAAATGATTTTTCCTCATCTCAGTTTTCCTAAAACATTATAGAGTGGCTACAACTACTATTTAATGGAATGAAGATATATATATGATCATTCTAAAAACATTTGTTAATACTCACATACCGGGGCACCTGGGTGGCTCAGATGGTTAAGCATCTGCCTTCGGCTCGGGTCATGATCCCAGGGTCCTGGGATCGAGCCCCACATCGGGCTCCTGGCTCAGCGGGGAGCCTGCTTCTCCCTCTCGCCCTGCTCATGCTCTCTCTCTCTCTCTCTCTGTGTGTCTCAAATGAATAAATAAAAAAATCTTAAAAAAAAAATACTCATGCACAGTAATCACTATTTAAAAAGTGACATGGGAGTGCCTGGGTGGCTCAGTCAGTTGAGCGTCTGCCTTCGGCTCGGGTCATGATCCCAGGGTCCTGGGATCGAGCCCCATGTTGGGCTCCCTGCTCACTGGGGAGTCTGCTTCTCCCTCTCCCCGCCCCCCACTCCTGCTCTCTCTCTCAAATAAATAAATAAAAATCTTTTAAAAAATGTTTTTAAAAAATGACATAAGTACAATTCCTGTTTTCTGGGCAAACAGTGACTTGCACAAGAATTACAGAGAAGTAAAAGGAGGAAAGAAACAGTCAACCAGGGGCCCCTGGGTGGCTCAGTTAGTTAGGCGTCTGCCTTTGGCTCAGGTCATGATCTCAGGGTCCTGGGATCAAGCCCCCCCATCGGGCTCCCTGCTCAGCAGGGAGTCTGCCTCTCATACTCCCTCGGTGCCCTCCCTCTCTCTCTCTCAAACAAATAAATAAAATCTTTAAAAAAAGGAACAGTCAACTGAGAGCGAGCATTTCACAGTGGTATCTCATGCAGTTTGCTCTCCTGGAGAAGTAGCCACTGACTTTACAGAGTTGGGGACCAAAGCTCTGAGAGGACAGTTACCTGCAAACTGCCCAATATCTTCCTGGTAAAGGAGACATTCAGACAGTTTTGTGTGTCCACGCCCTTTCTTCCTGCTACACAGAACACACAGAAGCACATTTAATCGGTTGGACAGGTAGATAAATGATGTATCAACATTGTGTCTCATCAGAAGTTCTGTATTCAACAGTACAGCCATCCTGACCATTCTCCTTACCCAGAATCACCCTCCCATATACATACACACACATGCACAACATACACATACAGACGTGTGTGCACCCACAAAAACACATACACATAAGCGTGCACACATACATGCACACATGTACACACATACACACCCATACACACCCATACACATCCACGCACGCACATGTATACAGACACACACATTGCTGTCACTGCTTGGACCAAGGATGAGCACCTGACTCAGTCGCTATACCATTAACTTCTAAGTGCCAATCAGATACTCTCTTCTCAAGAATTTGAATAAAGAGATGTAGATATTGTGGTGAAGTCCCTAGTAAGCTTTTCAATGCAGCTGTGAAGACTTTTGGCAGGTGAGAGCAGGAGTCCACTCCAGAGAGGGCAGATATGGAGGCTGGAGGCCCCACGGATGAGCAGAGAAGACTGGTCTACACAGAGGGGAATGCAACATCAGGGAAGGTTCAAGTGGCAAGTGGCCATGTTGCCATGTGTAGGCCAGAAGAGCTATTCCCATCCTCAGAACTTCCCTGTGACCAACACATCCCATGAAGCTCTCTGTACCCTAACAATTCCACATTTTAAGTTAGCTTGAGAGAATTTCTTTCCTTACAACCAAAAGATCTCAAGTTACAGCAGAAATAAACACACACCTTATTGGAATGATTTTCTCAAGTCTCTTCTGGCTTTCCCAATGATGAGCAGTGTCGGCAAACTCACATCTACTTGCAAGTCTCTCAGGAACCTCCCACCTATAATGCACAAAAGCAAACCCATCCACTTCCCTTCCACCCTTCCCCAAGTATTCTCAAATTCAGCAGGGTCACTAATGCCTTCCCAGCAGTTCAAGTCAGAAATCTGGCGGCTATCCTTGACCTTCCCCTCTCTGGTGCCTCCTGTATCCAACCTATTACAAATCCTCCCAGATACTGCTCAAATCTGCCCATTTCTCTGACCCTCCTCTGCCCTGCCCCTGGATCCCTCAGAATCTGGCTCCTCTCCAACTCCATTCCAATGCTAAGCCTGATCCTTACACACACACACACACACACACACACACACACACACACACACCCCAGCATCAAAACCCCTCCCGTGGCTTTTGGCTTCCCTTAGCCTTTTAGGATAAAATAAAAACTCATGTACACCGTCTGCAATGCCTTGTGCATTGTACCCTCTCCAGTCTTGTCCCTCGGCATCCTGGCCATGCTCTGTCCAAGCCAAAACCCTTTCCATTCCTCAAAAACGTCGTGCTTCTCTGCCCAAAGGACTTTTGTGTACCCTCCTCCCCTCCACGTGGAACTCTTCCTCTCCCCACTGACTCCTACTCTCCTCCTGTGTCTTAGCTTAGATTCTGTGGCCTCCACAAGGCCTCCTCTGATTCTGTAAGCTTAAGGTGAAGCATCCCTAAGATACGGTCCTATGACCTTCTGTATCTGACTACCTGTAGCACATAGTGACATTCAAGGTCATTGCCTGTTTGTATTATCTGCCTCCCCTGCTTGACCATGAACTCCAGGCAGGCATATTCCCAGTGTGGAGCCCACAGTACATGCTTGGGAAGCAGTGGAGGAATGAATGTATGAATGCCTCAAAGCGGTGCTCACGCTCAGGACAACACGTGGACATTTTCATGAACCGGCTCTTCTACTCATTTTGTCACAGCTTGCACTTTTTTAGGATCTGGTACAAGTCCCTGAAACAGAAGTTGGGAAATGGGGCCAGAGAACAACATTAGTAGTAATATTTACTGTTACTTCTATTAGAACACCTGACATTTCCCCTCCCTTTCTACATGAGGCCCATAGCTTATACTCCAGTTAATCTGACCACACTTTGACTCTCCACGCCCTCATGGTGAGTCCTTACCCAGGACTCTCTTGGGTCTTCATGCAAATCAATCTCAGAGGCCTTTCCTGAAGTCCTTCCTCCTAACATCAAACGTAAGCCAAGAAATCTCCACTACATACGGGCAGGAGCATCTCATTAAGATGGGGAAACCAAGTTCTGGGACACTGAGGCCAAGCTAAGACACCAGGCCCTTCTCTCTCTCCCACAGGCTGCCCATGGGGCCCAAGCAGCCCACTGCAGGACACATCACAGGGGAGAACTTGGAGCTTGGGGGGCAGGTCGAGCAGCGACTAGACCACCACAGTGCAAAGTGCTCAGCAACTAGATGTGTATGTATGATGGTCTTGGAAAGGAAATAATTACAAGAGGGACATATTGTGAATGAAGACGCTTTGGACCCAAAGTGTCAGAAGGTGGAGGCAGAAGCTGAGAGGAAGGGTATTCAGGAGAGGATGGACCCAGCATGGCTCAGAGAATGGAGTCATACATTTGCAATCTAGGAGAGGATCTCTGATTTTGAAGGAAGATGGTAATTTGGTTTTCAGACAGACTGGGTTTGTGATGGAATCTAAGAGGAAGTGAAAGTCATAAGACGTCAGCTGCAGAAAGGGATGACAATTTGGAGGTGACCTATGTGGAGGCGGTGTTTGCAGGATGGACGAGGGAGATTCTACAACATGAGCCAAATACAGGGCCAACAAGAGCTCCCCCGTTCAATCAAGAAGATCTGGGGAGACAGGGAGAAGAATCTCAAGGAGACGGAGAAAGCCAAGATGTGTGGCCATCCAGAACATAGTGTAAGGTTACAAGGGAGGAGACAGTAGGGAGTCAGTTTGCAATATTCAATGCTGATTGTATTATCTGAGACCTTATTGTCGGTTAGGCATGTTTCAAGGAACTCTTCATCAGTGATCCCACTTAATTCTTGTGGCAACTCCATGAGATGGGGGCTTATTTTACAAATGAGCTATCTGAGGCTCTGTGAAATGGTACAACTTATCAAGGCCATATGGCCAGTAAGAGGCAGAGCTAAGATTCAAACCCATTGTCTTGGAACCCATAGCTGAATCTTGGAAGATGAAGAGGAAAATTGAATGGGGGATATATCGGTTTTCTGTGGCTCTAGGTAGCTTGACAAGACAAAACCAGTCTCTGTTCTGGATGAGAATAGCTGGAGGTTGAAAAAGATCAAAGCCTAAATACTCCTCTGACTCAGTGAGTCAAGGACAGGGAGACAAATTGGTGAGGGAAGGAGCCCGGGGCCGTGAGATTCAAGGGCCTGCTTCTCTTCAGCTGCTGCTTCTGCCTGGGCAAGAGCAAGGGAGGCTCCTCCAGAGCCTTCTCCCCGGCCTGACTGGAATCCCAGCCCCAGGGTCGCCATTCTGGGTGCTTTCCAAGAGCCCAGGAGCCAGCGAGAGCAGGCAGCGCCGAGATGGAGACCAGCTCACCCACTTCCTAGAGGCCTTGTGGCAAAAGTCCCTGCCAGCCCAGAAGAAGGTAGAGGCCCTGAGAGGAGTGGGATGTAGGGCAGACCAATCAACATCCAGACACCACCGGGGGTGGTGCTGGGGGGGCTGGGGAATACCAGCAAAGATGGGGCAGGGAACCAAAGGACCCAATCTGCCAGTGCTTGCTCTGGATGCTGGGACAGATCAGAGGGACCTAACAAGGGACGTCCTAGGCCTCCTCAAACTTGAAGCAGATCTAGGGGGCTGGATATTGGGCCCGTGGGAGAAAGGAGGGCCACTCCAGGCCTCAGGGGACTGCTTCTGGTGGGCACAAACCTCCCCTGAGGGGAAATGTCGGTCTCGCTAGACACGTCATGGGATCTCTCACCTCAAAGCTACGTCACCCAAGCCTGTCCTCACCAGTTGGCCAACTCAACAGGACGCACGTGGCTACACCTTCCCCTCCCCTACCTTGGACACGAGTTTATGCTCCACAATAGCTGTGTCCCCGCTTGCATTCGGTCAATATGGCTGGCTTTTAAGTCTAGGCAAAGAAGCCTCGCAGATAAAGGGGACAGCATCGGACCTCTCAGCTGCTTTGCTGCTTTGCATGTGGAAGTGAGTCAGGGCAGACGGTAGCTGCAGGCAGGCTGGAAGTGAGGACAGCACCCCCTGGAGTTGTGCAAATTGCCAACTCTGACAAGCATGGAAGAATGTGCAGGTGAAGGAACCCCAGGCCTCCTCTCCACCCTATTTCTTTGGCTGAAGCAACCCATCCCAGCCTCAGGCCTTCATGAGTCTCTCTCGGCTGTCTTCCTTTTGTTCCTAGATCTCGACTCACATGTCAACTCCTCAGAGAGGCACTCTCTCTGTCCTGTTTTATTATTTTTAAAGCACTTATCCTTATCCAAAAGTTATTTTAAAGCTATGAGCTCTACCCACCATGCCCCACTCGAATATAAGCTCCATGAAAGCATGGCTTTGGAGTGTCTTGCTTCCTCCTGTGTCCTCCTCACCTAGGAAAGGACCTGGCTTTTACTGAGGCTTCTCAGTAAATGTGTGTCAAATGGAATCCATTTGAGGGGTGCCTAGATGGTGCAGTCAGCATCTGACTCTTGGTTTTGGCTCAGGTCGTGATCTTAGGGTCATGGGATCGAGCCCCATGTCGGGCTCCGCGCTCAGCTGGGAGCCTGCTTGAGACTCTGTCTCCCTCTGCCCCTCCCCACCGCGCTCTCTCTCTCTCTCTCAAATAACTAAATCTTGAAAAAAAAAAAGTGGAGGTGACCAAATATTTAAAATGATTTTATTATAAGCAATTAAAATTTAGTTACAAATCATTATTTCTGCACATCCCCCAAAACGATCGTCTGTTTTTTCCCTAATGGTTTGCCTCTTTCCTTTCATCCTGCCAGATACTACACTGGGAATGTTGGGAATACGCATCAACCCCCAATGGTTTCAGGGAACCTATGACTTTAAAAAGATGGTCATCACTGAAGATTGTATAAAACACGCTGTAAAAGGAAAATCTCCAAAGGAGATAAAGGGCATCAGGAGTAGGGCGTCTCCTTTTTATGAACAGTTCCTAGGTGTTGCCTGGCCAGCAGCTCCAACCCCCCCCCACCCCCACCCCACCCCAGTAAAATAGGCCAGCAGGGAAAGCTGCCTGTGGCCTAGCTTAACCCTTCCCTGCTCCTCACCTCAATAAGATGCTGGAAAAGATCAGAAGAATTCAAGCACTACTTGCTGACTGGAAGAAAACAGCCAAAGGGGGGAAAAAAGACTGATTCCAATGTCACTCCCCACCCCCAAGCTTTCTTCTCCCAAAGAGCCTTCTGTTCGCAGAAATTAAAGGCCTCTGATAGCAGATCACAAATTCAGGACAGAAAAGCTTCACTATGCAGCTAGAGACCGTATTGTCGGGAACCCGACGTTGGACACTTTTTTTTGCTTATGAACTTTTGGAGACCATTCGAATAAAAGACTATTTGTTCCTGGACAAACACTCACCAGCAAAGAAGCGTTTAAGAGGAGGGGACATTTTTGTTTTGCATTTTCTCTTTATAAAAAAGAGAGAGAGAGAGACTTACTCTACTTGTTTTTCAGATAAAAGAAGCGAATTTGTTTACTCTTGCTGGGGACTCATGTTTACAAGTTCCTATGCCATTGTGGTAAAAAGAAATGCTATTTTTAAAAAATAAAAAGCCACACAAGACTTCATATGTAGGGTTCTTCTTCCTGCCTCCCCACTTTCATTTTACATATGGCCGTGAGTATACAAGCCAAGTCAAAGCTCACGAGGTAACTATCTCTTTTTTATCTTTCCCGGACTCCTTTCAGAAAAAAAGGCCATACCTGAACTTGAAAAGCAATCTCTTGTCAAAGTTCAGTGAAATCCTAGCCTCAAAAGTCCCACCCCAGATTTGCTCCTTTTTGAAAAACCCAACTCCTGGCAGATGTGAACACATAGCCTAGGTTTTCAATGCCCCATTCCTTGCAGTATTCATCTTCCCTGTATCCATGGAACGTTTCTGAAATCAAGCTAGCAAGATGTTGAATAATGTCCTTTTAAAAGAGGGTGTGCCCTAACTGGGTCACTAACTGTGTGACTAATCACGGTTGCCTGTAACCACAGAGACCGTGGCTTCAACCTGACTTGATCATTTGTAAACCACAAAATGACCCAGCCATCTGCAGGGGCTGCTGGCTCTGGGAGCTTGTAGATCTTCCCAGGCCTACTCCCTCGTCAGCCCAAGTGGAATGGGAGCCGCCCTCAGCTTGGAGCCCCTGGGCATTTGCAGCAATCAGAACGGATCTGACCAGCTCCAACCTTTGCTTATTCAAGTCTTTACCCGCTCCAGTCTCAGCAAGCAATTGCAACAGTTGCTCTCTGCTCTGAATTCCATTTAGCAATTCTGAGTGCAGAAGAGAAAAAGAAGGGGCCTGGAATAAATTTGTTTCCAAGAAAAAACAAAAAACAGAAACAGAAAAGGAGAAGGTAACAAGAAAGAAAACTTCCAGGCGCCTGGGTGGCTCAGTTGGTTAAGCGACTGCCTTCTGCTCAGGTCATGATCCTGGAGTCCCGGGATCGAGTCCCGCATCGGGCTCCCTGCTCAGCGGGGAGTCTGTTTCTCCCTCTGACCTTCCCCCTTCTCGGGCTCTCTCTTTCTCATTCTCTCTCTCAAATAAATAAATAAAATCTCTAAAAAAAAAAAAAGAAAGAAAGAAAACTTCCTCCAACTTAGTCTGGGGTCCTTGGTTGTGTCTATCATGGATTCATGCATTGCACTAAAACTTAATCAAATCCATACATCCTTCCCCAAGCGGTATAGCAATGTAAGGAATATGGGGACAAGAGCATCTTTGCCAAGGGTCCCTTGAAGACGTGTCCTAAGTTAGGAGCACCCAGGCAGGGATCAGCGGCCTCAGGCCAGCAAAGGAAGAGCGTTAACCCCTTCCCTTCCGGCCACCCAAATCATAATTTTTGCAGGCCTGCTGTGCTAAAAAATACCACTTACCACCCCAACTGTCTGGAAATAAGGTTATTTTTTCCTAAGAGTCAAGGCAAAGTTAGTGGAAGGTACACCGCGTGCTAAGCAACGTCTCAGCCCCGCCCCCTTACCTATGTTCCTTTCAGCCACCCCCCCCCCCCCCCCGCCCGCCCCAGCAAGCCCTCAAGTAGAAACCCATCCTTTTTTTCTTATCACATTAATTCAATGGGGCAAGTGCTACCGTCTGGGGTTGGGGAAGACGAGGTTTTCACCAAAAGGACGGGCGGGAGCAACAAATGGGAGGGAAACGGGCAACGCTTGTGAAATCCCAAACCAGACTGGTAAGAACAACATCATAAATTATGGATCCCTCGAGCCGCCTCTGGCCTGTCACGGCGTGATCCGTCTCCCTGGACTTGCCCGGCGGCGGGCGACACTGTGGTCCGCGAGCGCGGGTCGCCGGGGCCTGCGTTGCTCCCCCTGCCCGGCCGGGTCCCAGCGCTCCCCCCACCCCACCCCCCGGGGCGGCCTGGTCTGGGACCCCGGGGACAGCTCGGAGCTCCGCGCTGCGGGACGCGCCAGCTGCGGGGACCGTGACCCACCCCCCCCTTCCCCTTGCCGGCCGAGCACAGGCTCGCCATTGTTCCCGTCTCTGCCCCCCCCGCCGCGGGAGCACCCAGCGCCGGGCTCCGCGGTCCGAGCGGAGCCGAGGCAGGGGACACCAGGGGCGCGCGTGGACGGCTCGGGGTGCGCCTTCGCGGGCGGCGTGGCTGGGGGCCCCCCAAAGCAGCGTGCGACATCTGCGCGAGAGCGCGGGGGCGGGAGGGGAGTCGTCACACTCAGGACGCGCATCTGGACTGGCTTTCCTCCCGTGCCAGACGCGAGGAGGGAGTAGTCAACGTTAAACGCCGCGGCGGGGGCTGCGGCGAGCGCGCAAAGCCTCGGCCCCCGCGCCGCGCCCTGCGCCCAGCTCGGCCCGCAGGCCACTGCGGCCCCACCTTGCCCTTTGTCTTTCCTCCCGAGCAGATGTGCGGTGACCCCCTGGTATTATTCGTGCTGTCGAGATTAAAGGAGCCTCCGCCCTGTTTAGAAACTGCAACTCTTGTCCCCCCCACCCCCCACCCTCAGCAACCCCACCTATTGTTTTGTTTTTGTTTTGTTTTTTGGCAGCGAGTCAACCGCTCATCATAAGGTGGGCAAAGCCCTCGGTTCACATTTAAATATGTTTGTGTGCCAAATTGGCCTGCTGTTCCGCCCTTTTAGCTACTGTAACCGGCACCACAGAAACAATGAATTACCAGATTAAAGTCACCGAAAACCCGCTCATCCTGCAGATGTTGTCTGCTGAAGGCTGCCTACTGACGAACGTGTAAGGGTCTGTGTGTGCGCGCGCGCGCGTGTAAAGCCCAAAGCCAACAGCCTCATATTTGTTTTTTGGTAATTTGTTTTCAGTATGCCCCCCCCCCCCTTTATTTAATGATTAAAGGTCAATTATGAGACGCAGAAACAAGCCACCTTCTCTGGCAAGCCCGCACTCCCAGAAATGAATGGGAGAGCTGGGGTTTCTCATGGGGCAGAGACAAGGGAACTCCAAATCAAGCTGAATTGTGTGTGAGTCAGGCCCTGGAGAAACTGTGGGCAGAGGAAATGTGAGTGGTGGTTTCCTGGATTTCTTCTGCAGGAAGAAACCAGCGGTGGGAGGGAGGGCAGTGAAGGGAAGGGGCCAGGGAGGCGGAGCAGGGGACAGAGGAGCGCCGGGAGGGAGGGAGAAGGGCCTCCTGGCGGCGGGGGAAGGGCAGGGTGGATCTGTAGGAGGCTGGGCTGCCTTTGTGTTGTCAGGGTGGGCAGGGGCTGGGCCTGGCGAGGGCCCCGAGCGTGAGAGCCCTGAGTGTGCCCCGCCAGGTAACACGAGGCACCTGTGCGCGAAAACGCAGCGCGCATTAGCAGTATCATTATTTAGCATGAGAGCATTACAAAGATAATTACTGCCAGTTAGAAAAGCAGAGGACAGAGGGAATTGAAACCCCAGACCCCCTGGCTTATCAAACTGCCAGGGTTCGGAGGGCTGCCTCTCACAGAGCTGCGCGGGCGGGAGGTCTGGGAGGGCTGCCCGAGCCAGAGCTGCGGGCTTCTTTCTTTTCCAGGTCTCATCCTGGCTCCAGGGTCAAATTAGGGTCAGAGATAAAATGTCAGAGGTCATCACTAACATTTTCTGATATCCCAAGCAATCCTCTGTGGAATCCAGAACTCATCCTTTTTATCTGGAATTAAATGGGTCCAATAAAGGAGAGCAGGGACTTTGGTCTTCAAATAATAATAATAATAAGCACAACAGTGAACAATGGTTGAGCTCTTTTATGTGTCAGACACCATGGAAACACTTGAATGACTTCTTTCCTTCAATCTTCACAGCCTTAAAAGGAGGTCATGGTTATTTACAGCCATTTGACAGATGAGTAAACTGAGGCTCAGAGAGGGTCCAGGAGAGGGCACAAAGTTACTCAGCATTTTGTGGCTCTCGCCTACTGCCTATAGGTGCTAAAAGACTGACAGAGGGCAAGGAAAATGGAACACGTACATTCTGGTTACTTGTGGCCAATAAAGACCCTTCGGCAAAGCTTGAGTTTTACAACATAAATGCTAGTTTCCCAAACATACATACCGCTCTCTACCCATATCATCGTCAGGGTCAGAAGTAAATCTCACAGGAGTAAATGTTATGGTTTCCGGAAAACAAGGTATTTTGTTTCCGGAAAACAAGGTATTTTTTTTTTTTTAAAGTGCCTTCTTTTATAGGTGGGTAATTTAACTAATGAAAAACATTTCATAAATTTGTTCATTAAAAAGTTTGCACTCAACACACGCAGCTAACTATATGGACAATAATAAGGTAAACAGTTGAAGAATCAAAATTGGCTTTACGATTGAGTCTCAGAGAGGCCAATAAACTCACCTCCCAACTGCTGACCTAATTTTTTTTTATGACATTGTAGTGAATGAAATCAATGTGGACATTTAATTTCAAGTATACATGTTGAATTTATACCATCAGATGATGATGCCAGACTGAAGCATTATTATTATTAATATTGATAATAATTATTAGTAACAGTTGCTAACATGAACTAGGCTATTATTATATGTCAAATATTGCACCAAATGCTAAATGTTCATCAGGTCACTTAATCCTTACAAAGAAAGCCCTGGCTTCCATTCCTTCGTCCCCAGTCTCCTCTCCACACTGTAGCCAGAGAGCTCTTTTTAAAATGTAAACAAGGTTAGGGGCGCCTGGGTGGCTCAGTCAGTTAAGCGTCTGCCTTCAGCTCAGATCACTGGTACCGCGCTGAGTCAAGCCCCCCCCCCCCCCCCGTCTGGGCCCTGGAGCCACAGGTCAGTCAGTGTCCCTGCTTCTCCCTCTCCCTCTGCCACTCCCCCTGCTTGTGCTCTCTCTCTCTCAATCTTTTTTAAAAAACAAAAATAAAATGTGAATGAGGTTTTTAAAAAAAGGCTTTTTTAATTTAATAAAGAAAAGGGGCGCCTGGCTGGCTCAGTCAGTAGAGCATGCAACTTTGGATCTCAGGATCGTGAGTTCAGGCCCCACGTTGGGCATGGAGCCTACTTAAAAAAAATAAATAGTAAATGTAAACAAGGTCAAGTCCTGTCCTTGGTTAAAGTCTTCTAGTGGTTTCCCAAGTGCTCAGGAAAACTCCAACTGCTTTCCTTTGGCCGACAAGCCAACGCCTGGACCTGCCTACTGCCTATTTACTCCAGTAACCCACATCACTGTCTTCCATCCATCAGTCAGGCCTGTCCAGTCAAGATCAAAGACATTCTCACCTCAGGGCCCTTGCACATGTTTCTCCCTCTGCCTGGAATATCCAGCCTTTGCCTGGCTAATATTTTTTTCACAATGTCTCCATATCATGGAGACCTTCCTTCAAACGAATCAAACCACCCTAGCACTCTATTTTCCTGCATAGCACTTAAAATCATGGAAAATTACTTATTTTTCTGTTTGCTTACTTGTTCATTTCCTTCCCTGAGCCGTAAGAGCCAGCAGGACAGGGACACACATTCGGCATTGCTCTCCAATGTGTCCTTGATGTCTAGCGCTCCTGACACACACAGTATTTGTTAATAAATAGAAGAGCACTCAGAGAGGTAGATACTGTTCTTATCCTCACTTTATAAATGAAGAAACTGAGGTGCCAGGGTGTTAACTTCCCAAAAGGATCTGGAATGGGGCAATAACTATTTCAGATCACTAGCTTTGACTGAATCCAAGGGCAAACTGACAAACACACATGATCGTGAAGAAAGGTTAAAATCAAATGGAATTCTATAGAAAATGAACTTATCTTGGGGCACCTGGGTGGTGCAGTCGGTTAAGTGACCAACTGTTGGTTTCTACTCAGGTTGTGATTTCAGGGTCGTGGGATCGGGCCCCACAGTCAGCGTGGAGTCTGCTTGAGACTCTCCCTCTCCCTTGCCCCCCCCCCCCACTTTGCACATGCTTTCTCTCTCTCAAATCAATCAATCAATCATTTTTTTTAGCAAATGAACTTATCTTGTGAACAATTTAAATTTACAGAAGGGTAATGTTTCCAAATACACCAGAGATTAATATATCATCTTGCACATTTATTCTAGCCACACGGGTTAAACATTAAAGTGTTTGGTGACTTCAGAATATTTCTGATTTTTTTTAAAGTTTCCAAAGTATTTGAGCATTTTAAACTATGTTTCTTCAAAGAGTACAAATGCTGATGGGCATTCCATCCAGGCATTTCTGCTCTTACCTAAGGATATCAGCAGAATGTGGTTTTATTGCACAATTATAGGAGTCAAATGTAGCCACAAACCCCGTGACCTCTTCTTCTAGGACTTCTAAATAACTCATAAGCAGCCCTCCCCCAAGGGAAGGGTGAAATACAAATAAGTGAAGAGGCCCTGTTTTCAACCTTAAATTGCTGGAGTCCCTTCCAAATCAAGGATTCACTGTTTCCAGACAGTAAGCAGACAGCTTTTTCGTAACAAGAAAAACGTCATCAGTCTTATCTTTGTGTTGCTTTCACAGCTTAGATAAACCCGATGTCCTACCGAGGAAATGCAACAGGGTTTCCAGTAAAGGCTCTATGTATGGTGCGGATGGAGTAGCTTCCCTTCAGAGAATTGAAGTTTTCTGTTTCCTTCCGGTGGGAAGCATAGATGCTGTGTAAGAAAATCCAGGAATTCGATTCAGAACAAAACACAAACAACCCCAGGGGGAGGGGGAGATTTTCCTGAAATACATGAGTTTCCCTTGTTTCAAATGACACTGTGTATGGTCTGTAATTCATGACCACAGGGGGCTGAAAATTGTCATTTCCTGGCTCCTCCAATGGTGGTTTTCCAGTGAGGAGAACATTCTGACTAACCAATGCTACTTTTTTTAATCTTGAGTCTTCACGCTGGTGGAAGAAAGCCTACTTCTACTTACCAGGGGAGGGGACGAGAAGGTGGGCTGCAGAGAAACGACGTAGCCTCAGTCTTGTAATCAATCATCCCCGCCTGTTGTGAGGGTTTTAACAATAAAACCTACCCACACTGACCGGCATTGATACGCATCCTCACCATGTCACTTAGAGCATAAATGAGACATCTACCTACCTATCCGATGGCTTTTTGAATATAAATATGCAGACCCAATTGAGATTTTGAGAACTTTGTAACATCCAAACTTGATTGTGAAAACAGAGGCAAAAAAGATTTTATGCGCTTTTGATGTTTTTTAGTACACAATTGTATTTCCACTGGTTCACTTAGTCTTTCATAAGTTGAAGTGGGGGGGGGGAAGCGGGGTGTCGGGGGTAGAGTTTTTGAATCTTGACTTCTTTGTAACGTTTATTTGCTGTTCTACTTAAATGAGGTTGAAGTTCAACAGAGTAAGAAAAGTGAACCTTCAGTTTGCCCCAGTTTCAGGTACATCCGTCATTTCTTCTCTTGTGTGTGGTTGTTGTAAAAATGATCTCTACGCAGAGGCATCAGGTCCCCTTCAGGAAGGCACAACTTAGCGGACCGATGAGATCAGCTGTCTGTAGAAATAGTAACTCTAAGGGACAGTCAGTTAATGCACAGCTTACAGAAATTTAAGAACCCCAATCCCACAGTGGTAAACCTACATTCTCAGGTCACCAAATGGGAATTTGGGTGGACCATAGTGAGTGAATGAAGTGACCCAATCTCAAGGAGGTCTTACAGAGCTGAAATGATCAGCTTGGGAACTTCTAAGAAGGGAGTTGATCCAGAAATCGCACTTTCTCCCCAGTGTTGTTGGGGGTAAGGGGAGGAGAATGGAACTGCCAATGAATAACCATGAGTAACATTATTATGCACTCTGGAATATAACTCCCTAAAATAGAGATGGAAGGTGGAGGTTTTAATGAACAGAAGTCAGCAGCCACCAGTCTTGTAGGGATTCTTGACCATTTGGCTGATACATCTTGCATTAAATATGAATTAACTGGACTTATGGTTAACATGTCAGTTTCTTGTAGGTTTTTTTTTTAAGATTTTATTTATTTATTTGAGAGAGAGAGCACAAGCAGGGGGAGTGACAGGCAGAGAGAGAGGGAGAAACAGGCTCTCTGCTGAGCAGGGAGCCCGATTTGGGGCTCAATCCCAGGACCCTGGGATCATGACCTGAGCTGAAGGCAGATGCTCAACTGACTGAGCCACCCAGGTGCCCCAGTTTCTTGTAGGTTTTGATTAAGCAAGAGGGTTCTAAGTCAAACATTTCCAGCTGCCCTAACTAATCATTTCGTACCCTGAGAAGCCCAGGACCAGACTGGGGACTCAGCTTGGTAGTGCCCCTTGGGAAACCAGCCTGTCTGGCCAGCTAGCCCCCGCAAGGACATGTCCAGCTTCACTTCTCTCTAACAGAAATAAAGCATTGTGAGCCCATGAGAGGGAAGACCAACATCCAATTTTTTTTTTACATGATTCGTAACTATTAATCAAAAAGCTATTAGCTTTCAATATAGTCCTGAAAATAGATACCCAGGGCACCTGGGTGGCTCAGTTGGTTAAGTGTCCGACTCTTGATTTCAGTTCAGGTCATGATCTCAGGGTGCTCAGGGCCATGGGATAGAGCCCCAAGTCAGGCTCCATGCTGAGCATGGAGCCCTGCTTGGGATTCTCTCTCTCCCTCGCCCTCTGCCCCCTCCCTGCTCACGTGCCCCTGTGTGCACGCTCTCTCTCTCTCTCAAGAAAGAAAGAATAAGAAAATAGACACCAGCATCAGAGTTTCTAGGGATCTTCCCTCCAGGAATAAATGTTTGAAGAAGGCTCTTCTTGAATGGCTATAACTATTTCTAGTGGGGCAAGAAGCCCAGAATATTTTCCACAGGAATTAAAGGAAATTTCAGGTTGACTATTACAAGGTATCCTCAGAAAGTAAGGCCTCTTAGGAAGTGGAAGAATGAATGAACACAGTGGCACTCAGTGAGAAATGAGGGATCCCTCTGTGTCCTGGGGAGAATACTTGTTCTCAGGATATTTTTCACTGTGGAGGAAAGCCACGCATGATGTGGTCATGACAAGCAGCCTGGAGACAATTAAGCCAGGTTTTCAGAGAACATCCTGGCCCCATCCACGTTGTGTTTGCCTCAAAGCTTTCCTCATCAGCATCGAGTTACTCAGGTGATCCTGCAATTTACCTGAAGGCATTAGAGGAGTAATGTAAAAATCTAGAAGAATTGAGCTCATCAAGTGATAAGTAACCTAACTCTGCAAGCCTATTAGAGGGGAAAATTGAAAAGATTGCAGCCAATTATCAATAAGACAGGTGAACATGAGCTGTCTAGGAGAAGCGTCTGGACTGGGAAACAGATTGCAATATGAAAATGCTCAGAGCCGAAGTGGCCACCTGGCAGCCCTGGGGACAAATCCGGCCAGGCCAGGAGAGGATGTGTTTTGATAGGCCACAGGGATTTAAAAAAAAAAAAAAAGTAAGCTAACATAAAACCAAGTTATTGTGTTTGTTGTTGTTGTTGTTGTTTTACATTTAGAAAAATCTGTATGTTTACCTTCTCTGTCTCACACTTGCAAACAAAATTCTTCATTTTTAGTTTAAGTCCTCTAACCCAGGTCAGAAAGAGCAGGATTAAGTGATTGCTCTTATGGAAACTGCCCTGTGTTTTGCTTTTAGGAAAAAGAAACCACCATACTTCCTGGAAGAGAACCAGGCTGCAGGTGAGACAGGCAGGAGCCCCGGGCACAAAATTTAAGGAGGCACTCACTGTCCAGCTAGCAGGCCAGTGCAGGGGTGGCACCTGAGAGGAAGGGCCTCCTTAAATTTTGCACTTGCTTCACCCTCATTCTGACCCACAAGTAATCACTGGGCAGTTGGGAGGGAGACAGAATGGTAGATAAAATGAAGGCTCTTTTGTTAAAATGAAATAAAAAAAGTGTTGGGCTTCCCGTTTTTATTATATTTTAGAATTCAAATTATAAAACTCTAAATTGTAATCCCCCTGACTACCTGGCAGGAGTTAGGCATTTACTCCATCACCTCATCTAAGAACACACTCTTAGAAGCCTTTAGAAGCTTCTCTCAGTACTGCAATCTGTGGTTTAATAAGGTTGTTTCTTGCCACTATTGAAACCAGTCTGCATGCTCTAGGCTCCCCGTACCTGTGGAATAGCTGAGCAATATCTTCTTTAACCTTTAGTTTTTAAAAAACTTCTTGTGGTCACCGCTTAGCCTTTCTCAACCCCTTTCACCTTTTCTTATCAAACCCCTTTTCCTTGCGTCATTGAGATTATACGTTTCTAGACTTTCCATCTGTCATACACCCAACAGTGGTCCCACCTGGAGTTTAAAAAAAAATTGTCCTGGGGTGCCTGGGTGGCTCAGTCGGTTGAGCATCTGCCTTCGGTTGAGATCATGGTCCCGGGGTCCTGTGATGGAGTCCCACATCCCGCTCCCTGTTCAGTGGGGAGCCTGCTTCTCCCTCTCCCTCTGCCCTGCTCATGCTCTCTCTCTTGCTTGCTCTCCCTCTCAAGTAAATAAATAAAATCTTAAAAAAAAAAAAAATTGGGTGCCTGGGTGGCTCAGATGGTTAAGCGTCTGCCTTCGGCTCAGGTCATGATCCCAGGGTCCTGGGATTGAGTCCCGCATCCGGCTCCCTGCTCGGCAGGGAGCCTGCTTCTCCCTCTGCCTCTCTCTCTCTGTCTCTTATGAATAAATAAATAAAATCTTTAAAAAAAAATTGTCCCTATTCCACAAAGATCTTTCTTTCAGCAAGTGTGGGTTTCGGTGTCTATAGCATATACCAGAAATAATGGAGGCTGGTCCTTTAGGAGAAACACTGTATACATTCTTTGGGCCAAGAAGCTCTGATGGTTGTGCTCTCTGAGCAAAAAAGCCCAAAACTGTACCTTCTCTGTAGGCCCCTTGCCTTATACCACAGCACGTGGTTCTGTCACCTGGGCCGATCCTCCCAGGGGAAGGGGTCTAACCGGAAGGAAACCGTCTGCAGGGCTGGTTAGTGGCTATGAGGTGGCCTGACAAGAGCGCACGTCTCAACATGGACACTCTGCTCTAGATGCGAACAAACCCAGTCAGAGATCTCTGAGGCAACTGCAGCGTGAAAAAGAAACAACAGTGCGGTAAGCAGAGATGGAAAGAGGTCCAGAGAAGAAAATAAACAGAAGGCACAGAGGCATGGAAGTTGGGAGGCAGGAAAAGCCGTGAGTTAATAGTCTGGAGGTGGAGGGAAGGTGGAGGAGAGAAAGCATAGCCGGCGGTGACAGGAGAAAAAGGGACGAAGAGGGTCTGGGAGCCGCCTGGGTTGTGTTTGTCTGCGAGTACCCAGGACCCTTGCTGCGCGGGGGCTGTCCTTGGAGCACCTCTGCTCCCGGCATTCAGGGCTTTGCTTGTGTAGGGCGTGGCCTGAACCTGGCCCCGCCTCCGCGCCCGCCCAGGACTGGCCAATCACAGCATCGCATATCCCGGGCTGTGGAGCCGGGGGGCCAGCGTGGGTCTGAGACCCAAACCAGCTCAACCCAGAGCCAGCCGCAGGAACGGGCTTCCAGAACTGTTACAGTCACTCCTGGCAAAGAGAAGTTCTCTGTGCTGCAGTTGCGAAGCTTACATCCCCAGGAGCCCACTATATGGAGAAAGCCCCAAAGGGAAGTCAGGCCCGAGAAAAGCAGAGCCAAGGGCTAGAGGGAGAGAGCCCGATGCATGAAAGTGAGGCCCACGTCTAGGCCTCAGTGATACAGTAGAAGGCATCATAATGGGGTGCCTGCGGAGCGTGTATCATAGGGCACTTGCTTCAGAGGACAATGGCATAATTGGGTACAGCTTGGGAAGATCAGCCCTCATTATTTCTAGTATCTACTATATAAACCTAACACAATACTCGCGGCAAGAAAGAAGCTTGGAATACAATTGCTTCTTTGCAAGGGATAGTTACCATTATGAGGACAGGATACACTCATTATCATCCAGCAGAGTCCCAGCTCAGACTCTCAGGGCAAAGTCACACACTTTCAAAAGTACCCTTGAAAATCCCTTAGAAAATTGCCACGTTGCAAAGTCCAATACCTCCAGATTTTCCTCCCTTCTGGACACATCACAGCTTCTTTAACAAAGTACCAACTGGGGCCGTGCGTTTACATGTGGGCACTTGTAGAGAATTCATCTCTTTAAATGCCAGAGTGACAGAGGTCCTACCATGAAGGCACATGGCAATGGAGACCACAGAGGGAATGACAGACTTTTTTTTTTTTAAGATTTTATTTATTTGCCAGAGAGAGAGAGCACAAGCAGGGGGAGCGGCAGGCAGAGCGAGAAGCAGGCTCCCCGCTGAGCAGGGAGCCCGATGCGGGGCTCGATCCCAGGACCCCAGGATCATGACCTGAGCCGAAGGCAGACGTTTAATGACTGAGCCACCCAAGTGTCCCGAGAATGACAGAGTTCGGACCCCCAGCTACACCCCTACAGGGCTGAGATGGGGGTCCGAACTCTGTCATTCTCGGGACACTTGAGTGGTCCAGCAGACAACACTGTCTGAACTATTACATTGCTATTCTGCTGCCCCAAAATCTTTGGGGGTGGGTGCTGACTTATTGCCAACTCACTGAGGCAAATACACGTATGACATTTATACTGTAATATTACCATCAATTCTGGCTAAGCGATCACTATCAAGTCACATACAACGTGGATCAGTACCCACTTATCAACTGCCAGGTCAATCTATCTGGGAAATACTTTGACATTTGGACTATCTTTTCCCCAGCAGATTAGGAAAGATAAAAGAGGTTATTTCCAGAAAGTAAACTTTGTGGTCATAATTTTAATAGAGTCCTTGGATACTTCATAGCATATGAATCTAGCAAGCCAAAGTTTGGCTTTCCCAAGGAAACTGTAATGGTCAATGATAAGATCAGCACCAGTCTCATTTCCTCCCTTCCCACCGTTGATCTGACGGAGTGAGCGCTTTTGTGGGAGCCCTGCCCCGGGGTAAAGTATAGCAGAAATGCCCACCATCAAGACACACAGGAAGTGGAGGTGTGTCCTCACAGGGCCCACCATTCGCCTTGAAGGAGGAAATCTGATTCAGTTAGCACCGATTTTACTCACTGAACCCAGACAGGAGAGAAACTTGATATGGTTTGAGAGGGTGCAAGAGGTCCTAGAAAAACCAAGTCCACAGAGTAGGGGTGGGGGATGGGGTGGAAGGAAGGAAGGAAGGAGCGTGGAAGAAGGAGCAAAAGTCACTGAAAGCAAATATCCCAATCAGCTTTCAGGAGCCACACCTGCCACCTGGGGCAATGAGGGGGTGGGGCAGTGCGTGGAGCCAGGGAACGTTCTTGGCAGGTCAGAAATAATCTTGCCAGAGGCATGGGATCCTATTAACTATTGGTTCTGGGTCTCTCTCAGAACACCTCCTTCCTTCCAATGGACGACAGGATAGTATCATGGTTAAGAGTTCAGGATCTGAGTCAGATAAATCTGGATTCAGATATGGACTGTCACCTGGCTGTTTTATGCCTGAGAGCAAGCCATTCTGCCTTGGTCTCCTCATCAGTGAAGGTGACAATACAACTATCGATCTCAGGGGATTATCCAACACAGTGGATGAAAAGTGTCTGGCAGGTAGAAAATGTTCAGGAAATATTAGTTGCTGCTGTGATGTCTTCTGTCCCATCCTTAATTATTTATGCAGTGCCTGTGCCTAACTGATGTGTGTATAGATTGTTGACAAAGCACCATTCTCCTCTGGGCAGCTTGAGACTGTATAGGGTGCTTAGGATGTCACTTTGATCTTGTATGTGTTTATAGTCAGCAGAAATTAATTCACACACTAGATTTGTCAGTCACCCGTAGGCTCCAAGGCCCCACTGAGGAAAGAGCTGGAGCCACAGAAGAAAGAAACATTCAATGTCAAAACGTGAATTTGGATCTTCACCAAAGTGGGCTCTTATTCAAATGAGGTAGCGCAAGATGAGGAACTTCTTGGAACCGTCTCCCTTGACAATCAGGTAGAAGCTTTGGTTTTTACCTTCCAGAAAAGAAGTTGTGAGAAACAGGCCTTTGCAAGGACCCCAAATTCACACCGGAAAGAAAACATCTGGAATACCACTCCGTAATGGGCCCTGTCACACACCAACTTGTGAGAAGTGCTTACTTGTCTTTGCAGTTTCACTATTTCCATCCGAAGGTGGGTTTTCCCACTGCTTGTGCCACGAGGGGACTTAAACTGTGCTGGTTGTTTTAGAAGAACAATGGGGCATCCTTTGGTGATGTGAGTATCACCTATATTTTCTGCTGAATTACCCAATAAGGAGATTTAAATTCATGGACTCATCTCTTCATCTTTGGAAAATAAACTGGTTAAGAAAGCAGCTCCAGTCATATTCATTACCGTTTAAAACAGAGCTTCCCCACCCCCCATTTCATCACGCCATAATTAATTTCGTGGCTCAGGTACAGGAAGAGATTTAAAGCCATGTTTATAAAATGAATTAGCCTCTCCCCCATCTTATTTAGAGTTCTCTGTTGTGAATATACTCAAATTGTAATGGAGAGGCAATTTATGAGAAGGCTCTCTGGTGTCCTTGATTCTGTATCCTCTAGAGGATTTATTATTTAGTTCTTCTCTTCCCTTGGGGCCAGAAGAGAGACCATATGGCTGAAAAGATGGAAGCTTTGCCACTTTTTGTTAAAAAGGACTTGTTCTTCAAACATCACATTTGGGATATTTTGGTGAGGCTCAACAGTGGGGGCCAGGGAGAAATGAGGTGGCTAGGGCGGGCGGAGTGGGGTGCGTCCAGAACTCATCAGTATGCATGCAGGTGCCTGTGAATGTGCTTGTAGGTGCAATCTTCAGTTCTAAGTGTGTGAGGCCACACACAGGCGTGGGGCTGGAGAGACCTCGTTCCAGTCTTGCCTCCGCTCGTATCTTGCCCTTGATCCTGGGACAATCAAGCCTTCCCTGCTTTCTCGGCAGTAAGATGAGGCGGTTGGAACAAACACGTTTTAAGGTCTCTTCCGGTCTCTTCCAGCTATGAAATTCCATATTTACCAATTTACCGATTTACCAGTTGTAAAACTCTTCCTTGTTTCAACATGTCTTTGCGGTTTGGGTAGTCGATTACATACATACATACACATCTTTAAAATTGTAACTCTTTGCCTGTGTTGAGCCAGAGCACCATCAACAGAAAACAGGCTTACGCTAGTTATTAGAGTTGCACTGACCAGTAGGGCAGACATTAGTCCCATGCGGCTATTTACATTAAACCTTATTCTTCCATCACACCAGCCACATTTCTAGGGCTGCATGGCCACGTGTGGCTAGCGGCAACAATGTAGGAGAGCACAGACATAGAACGTTTCCATCATCACAGAACTCTCTGTTGGAAGGTGCTGTAATGAGAAGGAAAATCGTTTCTTTTATTTTTAAAAAAGTTTTTATGTAAGCCCTACACCCAACGTGGGGCTCGGACTCACAACCCTGAGATCAAGAGTCACATGCTCCACTGACTGAGCCTGCCGGGCGGGGGCCCCAGAAAGAAAATCATTTCTAAGTAAGGGTTGAGCTCAGGTGCCCAAGACTGGCTACTATCCCCTGGGGGAAATGTCCCCAAGGGAAGAGAAGAACTAAATAATAAATCCTCTAGAGGATACAGAATCAAGGACACCAGAGAGCCTTCTCATAAATTGCCTCTCCATTACAATTTGAGTATATTCACAACAGAGAACTCTAAATAAGATGGGGGAGAGGCTAATTCATTTTATAAACATGGCTTTAAATCTCTTCCTGTACCTGAGCCACGAAATTAATTCCTCCTTATCCCAGGTTGATCAATCATGACCTCCAGAGCCAGTCCCATAAGCAAATAGTCATTTGGAGGCAGAATTTAAGGCATCCCAAAGGCCTGCTTAAAAACACCTCTGCCACGAGCTTGTCATGGGGTTTCCCCACCCACTCTAACTCACTTCTCTCCCTCCCTCCCACCCCTGCCAACTTCCTCCTCTCTCTGCAGACCGCTGGTATGTTGTGTCCCTGATGTAACAACTCAGGGAAGCAGGAGTTGGAGACACAAAAATACAGCATGTCCCTCCATTCAAATGTGCCATTGTTTATAGGGCATAATATTGCTTGTTTTGGGTTTTAACTTTTTACTTATCATTTTAGATGTTCAGATGGGTTGCCAAAATAAGACAAGAATTCCTGCAGCCTCCTCATACAGCTTCCCCTGTGCTAACATCTTACATAACCATCATGCAATTATCAAAACAAAGAAATTAATGTTAGTATAATTCTATTTGCTAAATGGCAGACTTTGTTTGGATCTCACCAGTTTTTTCACTAATTCCTTTTTCTAGTCTAGACCCAATCCAGCATGCCACATTGCACTTGCTTGTCACGTCTCCTTGTCTCCTCCTGTCAGTGACAGTTCCTCAGTCCCTCCTTGTCCCTCATGAGCTTGACATTTTTTTAAAGATTTTACTTCTTTATTTTAGAGAGGGGGGGGAGGGGTAGAAGAAGAGAGAGAGAATCCCAAGCAGACTCTGCGCTGAGCTCAGAGGCGGACGCAGGGCTCGATCTCATGACCCTGAGATCATGACCTGAGCCAAAATCGGGAGTTGGATGCTTAACCGACTGAGCCACTCAGGCACCCCATAAGCTTGACACTTTTGAAGAGTGCTTGTCAGTAATGTTGTGGAATGCTCCTCAATTTGGCTTTACCTGATGTTTTCTCATGATTAGATGGCATATCCTGCATTATTGGGAAGGCAGGCTACATCAGGGGTAAGGTATCCTTCACAGTGTGTCCTGTCAGGAGGTATAGAGTTCTCTCTGGCATAGCGATGACTGTAGCAAGTCAAGCTCCTGAGAGAGCAAAGTCAACAGCCCTGGTTCTCTCTACCCCACGACTCAGTCAATGGCATCGAGGTGGGAGCTGAACTGGGAGACAAGAACCCTGGGGTCTTCACTGGATAGATTCTGTGATGGAATCTGGAGGTGCTATTCCTTTTTCTCTCACCCTCCAGAAATTCTCTGAGATTCCCAATTTCTTTTTAAATGAGTTTCTTTTCTGCTTAAATCAACCCCACCGTGCTTACAACTAAGAATGCTCATGGATGGAGAAACTAGAACCAGAGGTGGCTAGAGGAAACAAACTTTGAGGTATTGGGGGACATCTGGGATTGGTTATTAGGCCTAGTTGGGGAAGATTAGCAGGGGGGGACAAAGTTCAGGTAAGGATGTGACTCTGTCAGGTCCTACAGCATGGTGGCAAAATGGTTCATTGGTCGTGACCTGTAGTCCTCCGAATAAGGCCCCCATTTATAGCAGGCTTCAGGGGACCCTGTAACTGCTGCCAAATGGCATGGAAAACATAAGGAACTCAAGACCCAAGAGTGGGGTGGGATCAGTATCTCTACAGGGGATGGGCAATTTAAAAAAGCTCAAATATGTAAATTCTCGGCCCAAAGCATAGTCAGAAAATGTGAGATTTGTATGACTGTTAAAATAAACTCTCATTTCTTGCAGCCATATGTCTTGAGGAAGCCAAAAGCCAAACTCAAAGTTGGATCCTGCAGGCCGATGAACTCCATTGCCAGTTGAATTCACAGCCTCACTACATCTTTGTACAAAATTTAGAGCATTGATTAGGAGAGAGTAAAAGCCTAGGAGTTGGACTGCGGATCTGGGGAGGGTCCAACAGGCTCTGGGGACTAAGCTCCCGCGGCTCCTCCCTGAACCCGCCGCAAAGGCCATGGTGGTCCATCTCCCCTTCTCTAACCATCTTTACCTTGTGGAAGAGCCCCAGGCACTCCATCTGACCCAAAACTGTCCTCGTGCTCCTCAGTTACAACACACTTAGACTTCTAGTTAGCTTCTCAACTAGAGAAAGTCCCGGGATGTTCTGGAAGGTCAAGTCTAATACCAAACCTGAGCAGAAAAGACTTACACACCAAAATAAATAATTTCTTTTAGCACAAACTTGGCAAATAGATATGGGGATGTATTCTGATGAGCCATACCTAGGAGAGAAGTACATATTTGTAGACTGGACTGAATTTGATTATAGGTCTATTTTCCAGAGAGTCTGGATTCGCTGAGTTAGCTCAGGCAGCTGGGGACAGTTTCAGTTGTTTATCTGTTTAGTTGACTGAAGTCTGTAATTGTTCATAGTCCCTGCGATGCCAAAAATTGGTTGATAAAATGTAGTTGAAGGAATCCAAAGACTTGGAGTTTGGGGAGAGAGGAATGTTGAGAGAAGATTGATTACAAGTGATAAAGTGAAACACATTCCCTCAAACCTTACCTCGTCTTCAAAGAGGGCCCCAAGAAGACACCCCCTTCATCAAACATGGACAAATGCGTGGATGAAGTAAGGGGCCACTGTTTTTGTGTGACACCAGGGTTGCCATTCTCTATAGGCTGGGCTGCTGGTGGTCTTAGAAAACACCTACTCCTTGAGAACACCCAGAACACCCCTGAAGCCTTCTAGTCAGAGAGGCAATTTTGGGGAGGGAGGTAAGAAACAGAGTTTTGACCAAAATCCTATCCCACAAGATTCCGTGGCATCTCTAACCCTTCCCCCATTGCTAAGTGTGTCACCTCATCAGCTAGTAGGATCCTCACTTTGGTTCTCCCTTGGAAATGAATTAAAGGTGGCTCCGAGGGTCAGAGAATCTGATGGGAGTCCCTGATGCATGCTGACGGTCCCTAGCAGGGAGTAAATAAAAAACTATGCTTTATCTCCGGGAGAATTACAGAGCTAAGTTTTTTCACCAGAGACATCAGGGGTTGTATAGTACATCAATCAGCCAGAGTCCCTATTTGTTGCTTCTGACTAAAGATGCTCATTGGTAAAGGAACTGAAATCAGAACTGGTTATAGGCAACAGACCTCAGGGTGATGTAGAGGATAGGTTTTGGGGAACCCATGATAGTGGATTATCTTACGGTGAATAAGGTGGTTGTTCTAACGATTTTATTTATTTGACAGAGAGAGACACAGCGAGAGAGGGAACACAGGCAGGGGGAGTGGGAAAGGGAGAAGCAGGCTTCCCGCGGAGCAGGGAGCCCAATGCAGGGCTTGATCCCAGGAGCCTGGGATCATGACCTGAGCCGAAGGCAGACGCTTACTGACTGAGCCACCCAGGCGCCTCTAAATCTTTTTTTTTAAGATTTCTTCTTATTATTTATTTATTTGGGAGAGAGAATGAGAGAGCACGAGACAGGGGAGGGTCAAGGGGGAGAAGCAGACCCCCCTGTCGAGCAGGGAGCCCGATGGGGGACTCGATCCTGGGACTTCAGGATCATGACCTGAGCCGAAGGCAGTCGCTTAACCAACTGAGCCACCCAGGCAGCCCTAAGGGGGTTGTTCTAATTGCCACTGCTCTTCCACATGGGGTCTCTCTCCTGAAATAAATCAACACAGCCCCTGGTACTTTCAATGCCGGCACTGACTTTAAAAAGTGTGTACTTCTTTCTCCACCGCCACAAATGGAGAACAGCCGACGTTTGTTTTTGCTTGGTTGGGCGGCAGTCTCTCGTACCTCTTCATCATCTTGCTTCAGGGCTGTGCCAAAGGGTCACTGGTCATCTCTCTTTCCCAAAAGATACCACACCGATCTACTGCACTGATAACATTATAAAAGCTTTTTTTAAAGATTTTATGTATTTGAGAGAGAAAGAGAAAGAGAGAGAGCATGAGCGGGGGGAAGAGGTAGAAGCAAGCTCCCCACTGAGCAGGGAGCCCTACGTGGGGCTCGATCCCAGGACCCCGGGATCATGACCTGAGCTGAAGTCAGACGCCCCAACCGACTGAGCCACCCAGGCATCCATCAATAACATCATCATAATAAAACTTGGAGAGCAGAAAATAGCAGGGGCCAAGGATGTCTTGGTAAGATCTGCGAAAGCCAAAGGTAGCCAATGTATCACCCGAAAATGAAGGCCACATCAGTGACATCTCTGGGAGGTCCATTAGGGTATGAAGGGCTATCTTCTCAAAAGCGAAGAATGAATTGGTGCACCTCACAGCCCCTAAGAAAGAAGCACAATGCTTTGTGAGCTTCTTTGGAGTGTGGAGGCAACATACGTGACATTTGGCAGTGCCACTCCCCCGCACACAGGTGACTTGAAAGGCTAGTCGCCAGAAGTAGGGGCCAGCTCGTCCCCGACTAGCTGGTCTGCAGCAGCTACTGCCCTTCCCCTTGAGCCTTATGACAGCAGGTCCGGTGGTTCCAAAGTGTCTGTCGCAGATGAGGATGCTGTATGGAGCCTCTGCTGGGCTCCCTGTAAAATCACAGTGGGGGCCTCCGGGTTTTAGAAGCAAAGCCACAACTTCTTGGCAAGAATGATTTCTCTTTTGAGAAACAGGCATTGCTGCTGGACTCTGATGGATGTTGAAACGCTCAGCATGGAACACCAGGTAAGCCAGAACTGCCCATCATCAAGTCGGTTTTATCTCGTCCTCCTGGCCATAATTCAGCCATTCCCAGAAGCACCCATCATTCAGGCTGAACAGATCCTGAAGGCACAAGAAAATTGTACGAGCAGATGGCTCACACTCCCGCTCTGCATCCTCCTATTATAGTATGACCCTTCCCTAACCCACACCTGGCCTTCGTGGACAGTTCTCCCAATCAGTTGACTGGAAGTGAAAAAAATCGATCTGTGCGTAGATGGTTTTGCAGAATCTGCTGGTGCCAGCCGGAAATAGGCTCAGGGGTGGCCTTGAAAGCCGGTTAAGAAAAGAAATGTTCCCAATCAATATAACCTTGGCTGTTTCTCATTCTCTATTTTACCTCAAAGGAGAGAGGAGCTGAGGTCAGTCTCTATGGGTAGTGGTTAATTGTTGGGCTATCTGGTAAGGAAAGAGTAAAGCATAAGATTTACGGGTTGGTGACCAGACTAGGGAAAGAAGAGGGTTTGGCCTCTAAGAATAAGCATCAAGAGTGCCAAGTAAATACACACCCACAGCCCCTTGTGGTGGAGGAGGCTTTCATTAATAAGGTGGACGTGATGATTTATTTTCTGGGCATCAGTCAACCACTATCCCCAGCAACTGAGTGTTCACTCAGTAGGTTCATGAGGTGAGGGGCCACGGCGGGGGGAAAGAGAAGCTAAGCGTGGGCTCAAAAACATGGGCATGTTCTCAGCTGGCTGAGTACCCAACTTTTCTGCAGCAGCGATTTACCCCAAGTGTCAGCGTGGTGCCATACCCACAAGGAGCAGGCAGCCTCTTTGTAGCTGGTTAATCACATAGGATTTTGTCCGTAATTGAAGAGGTAGTAATTCATCCTCCCTGGAATAAACACTTATTGTGGATTTGGATTACATTTGCTTTCCTTCCTCCAGAGCTTCCTCCTACATGACCCACACAGGCTTATTAATCGTCATGGTATCTCCCGCTCACATAAAGTTACTTCTCCCCAAAGCACATACTTCTGGCTGGAAGAAGACAGCCAATGAGCTCATGTCCACGAGATTCACCAATTTTACCAGGCAGCCCATTTTTCTGAAGCAGATGCCCTTGTGGAACAGCAGAATGACCTATTGAAGACTAGTTCTAGCAACGGTAGAAGTAGAAAAAAATATCTTGCTCTTAAATTGAACCAAATGACACTGCTAATCTACAACCATTTTTGACCTACAAAAATGATGAGTTCATGCCATTCAACCTCATGGTTTGGGGTACACAGAATGTGCTGAACTAGCAATCAAAATGTGGTGTTCTTTCATGTGTGAGCAGGGTGGACATGAGAATGGTATGACCTCATGATCACTGGCAATCGTTTTGTCTTCCAATCCCACAGCACTGGCCTTTGTCTAGAGGTCTTAAGAAGCACAGAAAGAGGGGCGCCTGGGTGGCTCAGTTTGTTAAGCGACTGCCTTCGGCTCAGGTCATGATCCTGGAGTCCTGGGATCGAGTCCCGCATCGGGTTCCCTGCTCGGCGGGGAGTCTGCTTCTCCCTCTGACCCTCCTCCCTCTCATGCTCTCTGTCTCTCATTCTCTCTCTCTCAAATAAATAAATAAAATCTTAAAAAAAAAAAAAAAAGCACAGAAAGAATGTTTCCTCCAGGTGAGGTAGTAATAGTTCCGTTGTATTTGAAGCTGAGACTCACACCTGCACATTTCATGACTCTCCTGCCTTTGGATGAAGAGGCAAAAAACCAAAAGTGTGTGTGTGTGTGTGCGTGTGTGTGTGTGTGTGTGTGTGTGTGTGTGTGGTGTGGTGATGGGGGTGTTATGGATTCTGAAGTAACTGATCCGCTTATAAAGAGGAAATGGAGTTACTGCTCTACAATGGGACAGAGAGGAGCGTGGGTGGGACCCAGGAAGTCCCCTGGGGTGCCTCATAGGACAGCAATGTTCTTGGAATCTGGAGTTCTGAGTCTCAGTAAGTATTCTTTTATCAGCCAAAATTGGTTGCTCTAAATTGTAACTAAGAACTCTGCCACATTGGGCTGCACCTCAGGTCCACAGCCGTAAAACGTAAGTAAGGAACTTGGCCACCTGTAGGGTAATGGTTAAGGACACAGACCTACATAGGAGAGAGTTCTTTTTTTTTTTTTTTTTTTTTTTTTAAAGATTTTATTTATTTATTTGACAGACACAGCGAGAGAGGGAACACAAGCAGGGGGAGCGGGAGAGGGAGAAGCAGGCTCCCCGCCGAGCAGGGAGCCCGATGCGGGGCTCGATCCCACGACCCTGGGACCATGACCCGAGCCGAAGGCAGACGCTTAACGACTGAGCCACCCAGGCGCCCCAGGAGAGAGTTCTTAATTCAAGTCCTGGCTCTGCCTACTTCCTCTTTGGGGCATCTTAGGCAGGTTACTTGACATTTCTGATCTCTCTCCTCATCTATAAAATAGACATGACAATAATAACACCCATATCAGGGCTTTTATGGGAATTAAATGAGAGAATCTACATTAAATGTATATAGCTAGGATTAATGATGGTAGCTATCATTATGCTCTTCTGAGGTGATACGAGTCTTAAGGAAGAATATCTAAAATTATACAGTGTTAGTTATTATTTAGGACGTATCTGCCCTTTCCTTTATTTGATGATGACTTCCACTGGATTTTCTCTGGGAGGAGGGACCTTTGTGTGCTGTTGGAAGGAGTACAGGATGAGAGTTAGTGCACCTGAGTGTTAATACCTTTCTCACTGTGTGGCCTGGGGATGGTGGTCAGGTTTCTCATCTGCGACTTAAGTGGGTTAGACTTGGTTTCCTCCAGTTTTTTCCAGGTCCAGCATGCTCAGGGTGTGGAGAGAAACCACAGGCTGCACTCCTCCTGGATGCTCATATCTTGAGTATGTCCTGTAATGGAGTAGTTGGGAGGCATTGGATAAAATAGAAATGTATTCAGATCCCGATTTTTCCCAGCATGAGACCTAATGACAGTTCTCCTTATACATTTCAGTGACAAGGATCAGAACTTTCAAATGAGTTAAGACATAGCCAATGCTTAGAACAACTTTGGGACAACCACGTAAGTATAAACTATGACACCACACGCTTCCTAGGTGTGTGGAGTTCAAAAGATGTTCCAAGGTATTTGTTCCCTTTAAAAAATAGGATGTGAGGGGCACCTGGGTGGCTCAGTCGGTTAAACATCTGCCTTCAGCTCAGCTCATGATCTCAGGGTCCTGGGATCAAGCCCCGCACTGGGCTCCCTGCTCAGCGGGGAGGAGCCTTCTTCTCCCTCTCTCTTTGTTGCTCTCCCTGCTTGTGCTCTCTCGCTCTTTCTGTCAAATAAGTCAATAAAATAATTAAAAAATTAAAAAAATAGGATGTGAAACTGACTCGGAAAAAATGACCCAGTCTTTACAGAATAGGCCAGATTTGAGTAGTTTATGGACTATATTAAACAAATAACTTGAGGAGAAAGGAAAAGATTTAGTAATCTCCAGAATGTTGAAAGAGGAGTAATTACTGGGGACATGATATCATTACTGTCAATGTTTTGTCCTTAATTCTGAAAGTTCTGTGGATTTTTTTCCTCTCATTATGTTTCCTAACTAAATTTCAAAGTGTTGACTAAACAAAAGATTCTAAAGAGAAAGGCCCAGCAAGGAGTGTATTTTTAATACTTTTAAGTAATTACATCTCTGCAAATTAAAACTCTTCTTATCTTCCTTTCAAGTATACTGACATAGCCATAAGAGAGTATCCTGAAGTGCATTGCAAATGTTAGATCTAATAAAAAAAGCAGAGATGTCTTGAATGAGGGACCCCCTAATTTAGACAATGAAACTTTCATAGGATTCTGGGGGCAAATGTTTTCTAAAGCAATAAACTGGCATTGTTCGCAGATGATCACCTGTGGGGGGGGGGGTGTAGAATAAGAAACCGTATCAAGAGTTTAGCAAGTGGGGCGCCTGGGTGGCTCACTTGGTTAAGCCACTGCCTTCGGCTCAGGTCATGATCCTGGAGTCACGGGATCGAGTCCCGCATCGGGCTCCCTGCTTGGCGGGGAGTCTGCTTCTCCCTCTGACCCTCTTCCCTCTCGTGCTCTCTGTTTCTCATTCTCTCTCTCAAATAAATAAATAAATAAAATCTTTAAAAAAAAAAAGAGTTTAGCAAGGTCATTTGTGTGATCAACCTACTAATGTAGCAGTTTTTAATAAATAACCAACTAGAAATTTTAATGAAAAATTAAATAAAATCTTTTGTTCGTACTAGCAAAAAAACCCTAGGAATCTGTCTACAAATTAACCAAGAATCCTGAAGTCTCTTGTGGAGAAATCTGAATTTGATGAAGAACATAGTCGATGATCTAAAAAGTGGGGAGACAGTCCATTCTCTTAGAGGGACAACTTAATAGCTTAAGTGTGTCAGTGTTTCTAAACTAACCCATGCAATCATAATCATGATTAGACATTGAATTTTTGAGAAACTTAAAATTACATTAACATGCATATGGAAAAATAAAGCATCTAAATCCATCTCGAAAATACAAGAGAAAGGATTTTTCACACTAGAAAATAAAATATACCATAAAGCCACAGTAATAAAAGAAAAGTGTGGTATTGGTACAAGAACAAAGAAGCTAATGGAATATTACACACACACACACACACACACACAGGAACTTAATATTTGACAGTGGTGGTACTACAAACCAATGGGAAAAGGGTGGAATTTCTAGCAGCTAGTATTGGGAATACCGGTTCACTTTGGAGAAAAAGAACTTTGCATTTTCACGTACAGCCCTTACAAAGGTGACATCCAGATGGGTAAACACCTAAATGTGAAAGGTAAAACTACAAAGTCAAGACAACCTAGGATAAGACTTTTCTGCTAAGGCTTGAGGGCAGACTTTCTAAATAAAATCAAATTAACCAGAAAAAGGCAACTCCAATAGAAAAATAAGAAAAGGAGCTGAACAGGTTTCATTTACAAAATGAAACCAAAAAGTCTAATAAACATGAAGAGATGCTCAAACTCATTGAACTGCAAATAAAACCACAGGGCAGAAATTTACACCTGGCAACAATTAGAAAGACAATGGCAAATGTTGGTGAGGACTGGAGACAGAGGGACATTCATTCATGGTTGGTGGAGGGTGGACTGGTACAGCCTTTCTCGGGAGCAACCAGTCGCCACTCAGCCATAGTAAGTGTATACATGCATCAGTGTCCCCGAAGTCTCATTCCTGGGACAAATCTTAAGATAATGTGTCTGCAAGTCCATAAGATGCCATAAAGGAGGATGTTCTCAGCAACATTCCTTGTAGTGGGGGGGGAGGGGGTTTGGGGGTAGGGACCAACCTGGTGTCCATCACTGGGAAAGTGCGGACCTAAAATGTGGTGGATGCATGTGTCATGTGGACAACCTAAATATGTCCCGGTCCTAATCCCTGGAACCTGCGACTGTTACTTTATCTGGCAAAAGGGGCTTTGCAGATGTGATAAAGTTAAGGATCTTGAAATGGGGAGATTCTCCTGAATTATCTGGGTGGGCCCGATGGGATCCCAACAGTCCTTATAAGAGTTGGAGTGAGGGGCCCCTGGGTGGCTCAGTCAGTTAAGCGTCTGCCTTCGGCTCAGGTCATGATGCTGGGGTCCTGGGGTCGAGCCCCACATCGGGCTCCCTTCCTTAGTGAGGAGCCTGCTTCTCCCTCTCCCTCTGCCTGCCGCTCCCCCTGCTTGTGCTCTCTCTCTCTGTGTCAAATAAATAAATAAAATCTTAATAAAAAAAAGAGTTGGTGTGAGAGGGGGATGGGATGACAAAACCAAAGTCGGAGTGACAGGCATTGGAAATGGGGAAGAGCCACAGCTAAAGAATATAAGCAGCCACCGGAAACTGAAAAAGGAAGGAAATAGAGTCTCCCCTCAGAGTTTCCAGAAGGAACCAGTCTGGCTGACACCTTGACTTTAGCCCAGTGGAACGCACTTCAGATTCTGACCCCCAGAGCACTAAGAGAACGCATTTGTGTTGCTGGAAGCCATTATGTGTGGAGAAACTGTTACAGCTGTAACAGGAAACTAAAACACACTGAGATTATGTCAGAGTTGGAAGCAATATAGTAAATACATAGCAACATAAATTAATTAAAATTTCAGTGTGAAGAGAAAAACATTTTTTTTTAAAAAATACCATGTTCGGTGCACCTGGGTGGCTTGGTCTGTTAAGCATCCGACTCTTGGTTTCGCCTCAGGTTCTGATCTCATGGCTCATGAAATCGAGCCCCAAATCGGGCTCCGTGCTCAGTGGGGGTCTACTTGGATACTCTCTCCCTCTGCCCCTTCCCCCACTCGTGCGTGCTCTCTCTGTCTCTAAAATAAATAAATAATTTTTTTAAAAAAACCATGTTCTATGGATTGGAAAACTCAATATTGGTAAGATGTCATTCTGCTCAAACTGGGGTATAGAGCCAAGGCAGTCCCCGTCAAATTCCCAGTAGGGATTTTTGTAGAAATCGACAAGTTGATTCTAAAATGTATATGGAAACACAAAGGAACTAAAATAGCTAAAACAACTTGGAAAAAAAAAGGGTAAAGTTGGAGGACTATATTACTTGACTTCAAGATTTATTATAGAGCCACAGTAATCAAAACAGACTGGCCCTAGCATCAAGACAGACATACAGATCAACGGGACAGAGGACAGGGTCCACAAACAATGCCAAAAGTATGATCCATAAAAAAACAAAATGATAAATCGAACTTCATCAAAACTAAAAACTTCTGCTCTTCAAAAGACTCTATTAAGAAAGTCAGGGAAAGGGCCACAGACTAGGAGAAAATATTTATGAACTATATATCTGACAAGGCACTTGTATCCAGATTATAAAAAGAACGCAAACTCAATACAAGAAAACAAACGCCCTCCTCCACAAATGGGCAGAAGATGTAAACAGACACCTCACCAAAGAAGATATACAGATGGCGAATAAGCATATAAAAAGGATGTTTGGCTTCAGTAGTTATTAGGGAAATGCAAATTAAAGCCATAATGAGATACCACTATTAGGATGTCTAAAATTAAAAGGACCGTCTACACCAAGTGTTGGCGAGTATGTGGAGGAACGGGAGCATTGAGACACTTCTGGCAAGAAAGTAAACTAATGCAACTGCTTGGGAAGTCAGTCTGGCAGCTTCGTAAAAAGTAAAACATACACCTTCCATATAATGCAGACATTCCATTCCTATGCATTTATCCAAAAGAAACAAAAACATATGTCTATTTTAAAAAGTGGCTGTTTGCAGCAGCTTAATTCTAAGAGCCAGGAACTGGAAATAACCCAAATGTCCACCAGCAGGGGACTAGGGAATTAACTTGGTAGATCCATACGGCGGAATACTACTCTCCCACCAAAAAACCAAAACGAACAAAAAGCTACTGATACACACAACATGAATGAATCTCAGAAACAGTATGCGCGGTGAAAGAAGTCAGACACCAGAGTACATGCCGTCTAATTCCATTTACATAAAATTCTAGAAAATGCAAACTTTCTATCTAGCGATAGAAAGCAGATCACCTGTCTCCTGGAGGTGAGGAGGTGGTGAAGGGTGAGAGCCAGAGTTACAGGGAAGCCAGAGGAAACCTTTGGGGGTGATGGGTATGTTCACTGTCTTGAGCGGCGTAGAGTATGGTTCACAGGTGTCCACACTGACTCAACATTTCAGTACAACGCATGCCAATGAGACCTCAGTAAGCCTCTTAAAAATAAGATTAAACCCATAAAAGTAAAGAAGGTAGAAAGAGATACATACCAAAATGCCACGTACGCAATTAAAGATGCACACAAAACAAGACTCATTTTGAAAGAATGGAAGCAAAAATAAACACAGCTATATATACAATACACACATTACAAAGCTGTCCTCTAGGTGGGAGGGAGCTGAGGACACAGAACCCGGTAAAAGAGAATGAAGACAGAAAGAACAGAGGAGACAGACTTACATAGATCAATGACGATGAGCAAGGTACACAGTGAACTCAACCCTCTGCATAAAGAATAGTTATTTCACTGAAATGAAAAACTCACTAGAGAAGTTAAACAGAAGATTTGAGCAGGCTTGGGGCGCCTGGGTGGCTCAGTTAGTTAAGCGTCTGCCTTCAGCTCAGGTCATGATCCCAGGGTCCTAGGATCGAGCCCCGCGTCGGGCTCCCTGCTTAGCAGGAGGCATGCTTCTCCCTCTCCCACTCCCCCTGCTTGTGCTCTCTCTTGCTATCTCTGTCACTCTCTCTCTCTTTTTCAAATAAATAAATAAAATAATAAAATCTTTTTTAAAATTGTTATTTTCTCTTCATCGATTATTTTAAAAGAAGTTTCTTAGGACAAGGGCAAATTTTATCTCAATCCAGAAAGGGAACATTACTGAGACTTTTATGAAATGGATACAACAATTTGTATCCTTTGTATCCTCTGCCTTCAAAGGGAGACAAGTTACATCTTAGCTTTTTTGGAGGTTGACTTGTGGCTTATATATGCCACAGCTCTGAGAAGCCTCTAGAAATCCTGCTAGCGGGGAAAAGCTGCCATTCAATTAAGGGCATGATTACCTCGAAGTTTATAAAACTCCATCACACCCATATGCAGGCCCATTGCACAGATGTTTAAGTACCATCAAGCGGTGTTTTCATATGCACAGCTAATAACTCCTCGCTGCGGTTCCCCTTTAAATAAAGCCAACAGTAACCAGGAGATAAGCTTGGGAGAGGAGTTCCCCTGCATAAAACATCATTTATTTTTAGTTTATTGCAGAGAAATGTGGGTGGGGGGCCCTTTGGAAATAATTAAAAGTGTGTGCCTCCTTATAACATGCTATCTCTAACTGAACTTCTAACCTGACATAAATACATTGCATACTGTAACCTGTTTCTCCTGATTATTAACCTTGAGTGTGGCAACCTATAAATCATCCCCGAAACAGCTGGTGCTCAGCATTGCCCCAAAGGTATATGATTACGATCGTTTTATATATATCTTGGTATGCAGACATGAAAAATTCATTGAAGAGGTTGGTATTGTAAGACTCATTGTAATGAATTTTCTCAAAAACATAGATCATGCTTAAAATAGGTGTCTGCTTATTATAATGCAGCCATTTATATCTTCTTGAATTACCTTGCCCATAGCTCAGCCATTTTCTTAAAGTCAAACACGATGATACCTACACAGATTTACTGCAGTCACTTTGCACTGCTTAAAAGTAAAAGTTTGCTTTTCCCCCCCCTTTTGATGTTAATGCCTACAGAATCCAAGGGTACATACAGTGTGTGTATGTGTGTGTGTGTTTTAAGGAAATCATTTGGAAGGTTATTCCTTAAGGGCATCCCCATTTACTTGGGTCTGCCAACCATGAACACATAGAGCATAGAAACTCCAGAAAGTGTTACGCTTCTCACAACATATCAAGATGTTCCACTACTCTCTACAGAATAGTTCATATCAGCACTTATTAAAATAATAAAATCTTAGAGCTGAAAAAGTCCTCACACATCACTGACGTCTTCACCGTGCAAATGGAGCAAACCCAGGGATGTGGTGACTTCCTCAAGGTCACGCATCCGGAAAGGAGGAGGTTCGAGATTTGGAGCCATGTCTCGGGTTCATAATAGCAACAAAATAATCACTTGCATGGTGCTTTCTAGATGCGGGTGCAGTGCTAAGTGCTTGACACCTGTTACCCCGTTGAGTTCTCACTGCAGGCTTATGAAGTGGGTACCGTCCTCACCATCACCACCACCACCACCATCATCATCCTTCCTTTACATCTAGGAAAACAGGCCCAGAGAGGTGGCACAGCTTGCCCTGGGGCACACAGCTTATAATTGGCTGAGCAGGATTCAGCCAGATGCACTCTGGCCCGAATCCATTTTTCTAACCACGACATTATACGGTGTTTTACTTCTGCGAGATGGTTTTTTACTTTTTCCTTTTCTGAGGTGGGTGGCCAGACTTGTAAACTGTTACTAGATGAATTCATAAAAAACACGGGGTATTCGTTTGCTAGCGCCACTGTAACAAAGTATCATAGATTGCGTGGCTTCAACCAATTTATTCTCCCACAGTTCTAAAGGCTAGAAGTCCAAGACCAAACTGTCATCAGGCTGGGTTCCCTCTGAGACCTCTCCCCTTGGCTCACAGAAGGCTGTCTTCTCCCTGTGTCCTCACACGGTCTTCCCTCTGTGTCCTTATAAGGACACCAGTCGTATCAGATTAGGGTTGCCCCTGTGACCTCATTTTACCTTAATTACCTTTCTAAAGACCCTATTTTTTTTTAAGATTTTATTTATTTGTCAGAGAGATAAGAGAGCACGAGCAGGGGGGAGCGGCAGGCAGAGGGAGAGGCAACCTCCCCCCTGAGCAGCGAGCCCGATGCAGGGACTTGATCCCAGGACCCTGGGATCATGACCTGAGCCGAAGGCAGATGGTTAACGACTGAGCCACCCAGGTGTCCCCAAGACCGTATTTTTAAATAGGGCCACATTCTGACCTACTGAGGGTTAGGGCTTCAATATATGAAGAGGGGCAGGACACAATTCAGCCTGTAACACACAATGTTATAAAAAAACACCCAATTAAAAACAAATGGGCTCAGTACTTACAGGTGTATAAATCTTCATTCTCTACCAGGTGTGAGCTGTTAAAATCAGCAAAACCTTTGTCTCTGTGTCCTTTTAAACTAATCTTTGGAGAACAAGAGCTGGTTCCTGGCAGAGGACCTGTTTGCTTGCATTCTCACCCAACTCGTCAGAGCCCAGGACCTGGTCCCATCGCTGAATGGAGTCCAGCACAGCCTAAATCTGCCATCTCCACCCACGGTGTTACTTCCACGTGGGGCCCTAGCATTCGGGACCGAGCAGCATGGTGGCAACTGAGGCGGTGGATTTACATAAGAAGGCAGAAATTTGGACTCCCCCAAAGGCAAGCAACACATGCAAAAAGGCCTTTTCCTTCCCCAGAGGGTCCTGAATTTCTATCGGCCTCCATGCTCATGAAAGAGGGAATAATTTCATTCCACTCAAACACACAACGCACAGCTGGGCTGATACAATGGGGACAACCTTCTCCGTAGGCCCGTCACCATGCAAAGACAGCGTGCACAATAGTTGACATTGTGGAAGAGTGTGTCCTGTGTGTCAGCTCTTCAGTACTACACACATGATCTCACTCAGTCTTCAGAACAGGCCCACTTGGCGGGTGCTCTTACCATCCCCGTGGCCCATGGAAGGCAGCCGTGACCATGGGCCCTTCAACAGCGGAGAGGCGGGCCCGCCCAGCAGCATGTGGAGGAATACTCCGCTTAAAAGCAAGCCCCATTCTACTCAGATCGAATTTTCGGCCTCTTTCACACTACCCGCTGAAGGCCTGGCTGGCCTCAGTTAAGCGTCCAACTCTTTATTTCAGCTCAGATCATGATCTCAGGGTTGTGAGATCGAGCCCTGGGTTGGGCTCTGAGCCCATCATCGGGGAGTTTGCTGGAGATTCTCTCTCCCCCTCCCTCTGCCCCTCCGTTCTCCTGCTCTCTCTCTCTAAAAAAAAAAAAGAAAAGAAAAAAAAAGAGGTGTTTGAGGACCACGTGAAAACTGAGGGACACTCTTTCCAGAAAAATACACACATACCATTGTGCATCAACTTCAGGAGATTTGAGGCCACCTTCACCTCCCTGCCACAAAGCCCATCCAGGGACCCAGGTTAAGAACTCTTGTTTAGGGGCGCCTGGGTGGCTCAGTCGTTAAGCGTCTGCCTTTGGCTCAGGTCATGGTCCCAGGGTCCTGGGATCGAGCCCCGCATCGGGCTCCCTGCTCTGCGGGGAGCCTGCTTCTCCCTCTCCCGCTCCCCCTGCTTGTGTTCCCTCTCTCACCGTGTCTCTCTCTGTCAAATAGATAAGTAAAATCTAAAAAAAAAGAATTCTTGTTTAAAGCACGATTTTTCAAGGAGCAGGCCCTCACTTCTTACTGAATCATATAATCCATTTAGACAGGCATGACCATTTATTTTTTACTGAAATAAAACACAACAGAAAGGATTTGAGTATATGAGAGGGAGTAAGACTATGCCGTATTTTGTGAAGTTTTGGGGAAAAAAATTCGTAATCAAATGTGAATATGCGCAAGGCTCCAGGGCTAGCTGTACTCAGCCTGAGTCCCTCCTCCAAGCTCTGCACTGCTCTCCGCCGTCCGCCATCAGCCTCATTTCTGCAGACGTTCCCCACCGACCAGATCACCCCAGCCACTTTGTCAGTGCTTGTATTTATTTATTTATTTTATTTAAGATTTTTATTTATTTGACAAGGAGCACAAGCAGGGGGAGCGGCAGGCAGAGGGAGAAGGAGAAGCAGGCTCCCCGCTGAGCAGGGAGCCCGATGCAGGGCTCGATCCCAGGACCCCAGGGACCATGACCTGAGCCGAAGGCAGACGCTTAACCGACTGAGCCACCCAGGCGTCCCTCGTCAGTGCTTTTAGACTGCACTCCTTGAAGCCGCTTTCTTTTGGAACTCATTAGATGATGACGGGTGTAAGTCACTTACATTCATCGAGTGTGAATTCAGCCCCAGACCCTAAGGACTTTGTATATTCACTCTTTGTAATCCTCACACAACATACAGGGAAGGCATGATCATGATTGGTGTTAGTAGTAGTATTCCAGATTTACAAATGAAGGTGGGGCTCAGAGAGGCGTCCGGGGCCCTCGCTGTGCAGGACTGCCAGGCTGCCTAGGGCGGGTGGCCCGTTTGGTGTCATAGTGTGGTACAAAGACCTCTGAGTTTAGAGTCCAAAGACCTGCCTGTAAGACCCAACTAAGCCACTTGCTAACCTCGGATTGCCGAGACCTAATATCTTTCATCTCTGAAGTCACAACAAACTTGCGATTTCAAAAGTGTATCAGTGGAGATAATGCATGCATGCTTTGAAATCTGTAAATTGCAGCCAGCTATGTGTTATTTATATAAACTACGTCAGGCAGCGAGATGCGAAGGCCCTTGAGAGCAAGGACCCTGACTACATTCTTTGTCCCTCACCCCCATCCCCCCGACACACCCTCCAGCTGCACATTAAATATTTGCCAATTGATTGCTGCTTAAGGACAAGAATGATGCCTATTATTCCCTTTCTCTAGCAAGCTTTTAAAAAAAGTGTCCTTAATACACAAAAAGACTCCCTGACATTTGTCCTTGAGAGAGAGGAGGCTTCATGTAGGAAACACAAAATGGCTGCCTTGAATCCATCCGGCAAGAGTGTCCAAGCCTCGAAGGAAATCAGCTTGTGGACCCTGGCAGCAAGGATGCTGTTCTTGACCCCTGCTGGAGCCATTTTTAGATTGCTGGTGGTGGCACTGTCTAGAGAGGTGGCGGGCGTCAGGACCGTTCATGCAGGAGAGGCTGATGTGCAAGTCCTTTAACCTAAGTTTCTAAATTTTGTGGGTTTTTTTTTCCTGGCAATACTTCAGAAGCCTTGATGGCTCACCTTCAAGTAAAATAAGATTAGTTTAAGCTGTTTGCGCTCTGGGTGAGGTTGTCAGGTGCAAGGAGCTAAAATTACCTGGAGCTGAGGGCAAACAGTCATGTCACCTGCCCTCTCCCAGGATATATGGGCTCGGGATCTTCGTGATTATTCAATCCATTTAGCCACCAACTGACAATCAACCGGCCAGGATCAGCTGCAGCTCTAACGGCTATTCAAACTAGAGTCTGCCTAACCCCTCAAGTTCTGGGGGCCTCTCAGGGTCCCCTCGAGGGCTGGGAGAGGCCCCTCGCTCCGTACCCCCATGGGAACAACTGCGCCACATCCCCCTGCGCGTGGCATCTCCGGGCACGTGTCCCAGGGCGCGGCCGGGCGGCCCGTCCTCTCCGTGTCCCCTGCTCGCCCACGCCTCCGCGCACAAAATCGCATGGGCAGCTACTCACACGAGGCTTTCTGACACACCAAAGTACAGGGCTGTTTGAAACACGAGGTGTTTGAAACTCACCTGGAGAGGAGATTTCAGCCATTTGGTCATCTGAGCTCCACATCGCAGAGAAACAAGCCAGGACCGGCAGAGTGGCTTTTCTACGTGCGTGCATTTTACACCTCGGTGTCCTCCTTCCTTCCCACCTCTCGCGGGGTCAGTGTTGTTTCCTTCATTTGGCCTGCTCCCAAACCACATGAAAACCTCACAGAGATACAAAGGCTTTTGCTTGCCTGACATCATAAACGGTATTCGGGTGTACCGCGGAACTGTCCCCAACACGCGGGGGTGCGCGGTGAGTCACAGCTGACACTTGGACCTCGCCGGTCAATACACAGCTTTCCGGTTGGAATGTAAAGGGGCGTTTGCGGCTTTGAGGGTAGTCTCCCTCCCAGGGCCATGGGTCCGGATGGCCAGTGCACTTCTTTTCTCCCGAGGGGGCTGGGGGCCGGGCACCCGGTGGCGCAGGCGGCTAAGGTTAAGCGTCCGGCTCTTGGGCCTCGTGGGGCTCTGCGCTCAAGGCAGAGTCCGCTTGAGTTTCTCTCTCCCTCCCCCTCTGCCCCTCCCCCGCCCCGCACACGTGCTCTCAAATCTTTAAAAAAAGAAATTACCCGTCTCTAAATATTACGGGAAAAAAAAGGAAGAAGAAGAAGAGCGGGCCGGGGGCTGAGGGAGAGAGTGAGCGAGAGGGAGCACCTGGCACACTGTCATGGAGTCGCCATTGCTGGATTCTCTCAAAGCACGCAGGCGCTGTTCCGCGTGGGACTCACAGAAGCGGGCCGGGGTTTGTTTGCAACTTTACATTTTGCAGAGGAAAGGAGAAAGGGAGACTTTCAGATGGCTCTTACATAAGCCTGCAGGCTATTCCGAGGCAGTCCAGCTGCCGCGCGCAGCTAGCCATGGCTGAAGGAGCGGAGAGCGAGGAGCTGAGAGACAGGCCAGCTTCGTCTGGGGAAGAACAATGCCTTGGCAGTCAGACACAATGGCTGCCTCTCATTTTCCAGGAACTCTTACAATAAGATGGAAAGGATCCTGGAGTCGCCTTGCAGGGCCCCCAGCTAGGGAGAGCACATTAGCTGGGCAGCTACAGATATGCAAATCTGGTTTGAGGGCTCCAACAGCCCGGGGAAGCCTGGGGGTGGGGGGGTGGGCTGGGGGAGGCTGAGGAAGCCCTCCTGTTCTGCGTTCTGCCGGGGGCCATTTCCCATCCTTGCAGGGACTTGAAGTTCCAGGCTCCGCTGGGCCTGCCGTTTAGGGCCAGATACAAGGTCCGCTGTCCAAAGAGCCTAGAGAATAAGCTTCAATAATGGTGCAAATATATGTCGACTGTCAATCAGTTGCATAGGTTATATCCTAAAATCAACATGGATGTGAAGCCTGCTCGTGATTAAACATTTTTCTTTTTTTAAACATCTTTCAGTCATCCTTTACTAGCACTTTTGTCTTGCAGCATGAGATCCTGGAACCTTTTGGTTTGTTCTTCAGATAACATCAGTTGTTCTTAAGAGAGTGTACACACTTGCTTATTTTATTTTAGGTTTGGGTTTTTTTTGTAGGCCTAAGCTTACATGAACGACAGGTGCTTACTTAAGACAGTCCACCACTACACACAACTTACACTGGAGAAGCCTCAATTCTAGTTCCCTCCACCACACTTGTCTGTCCACATGGCCCTGGACAGTGACAGCACCTCCCCCCCGCCCCCAGCTAAATAGGGGAGGCGGCAAGAACATGGACCTACCTCACTGGGGTGTGGTGTGGATTAGCTCACAGGTGCCCTTTAGCAAATGAAAATGCTGAATTCTAAAATGCGAAGAGCTTCCTGACTCCTAAGGAAACATGGTGGAACACGTCAGACAGGATGAATTTTTTGCTTTAAAACAGGACACGTACTCTCCCAACTATGACATTTACAGCCTGCCGAAGCTTTCGGTCATCCAGCCAATGTCCAAGGTGAAGTCCCTTGAGCTGCGGCTGACAATGACGAGGTGGTTTGGGGCTGCAAAGGGTGTGAAGCCACCGCAGGACCTGGATCTTGTCACAAGAGAATCAGGTTTCTCTCATTTGCAATTTTGAAATCGAGCTTTCAGATCGAGATGGGCATGGGCATGGGCAATGGACAACGGAGGGAGCCACCTAAAGTAGAGCATGAAGTGGTTCCCAAACAATATTTTGACTTTGGTTTCGTCTTTATTATACATTAGGAACCTATTATGTTGTCCTTTAGCTCTAACTCAGAATTCCCCATGATGTTTAACCCGGAGCCCGGAAAGACCTCGTGAATAAGAAAGGTTCATGGGAAGGAATCTGGTGCAGAGACACCAAAACACTTAAATAACTATCTGTAAGCATTTGGAGGTGGGTTCTGCCACGTTTGTTCAGTTGATGAAAATTTCAACCAGCTTAGGAGCTAAACAAATTATATGAGTCAATGCTTCTGAAGATAAAGATGTCCGATGAAAGAAGACTGTATTTGAAGTTTTAATTGTCATTACCCTAGTCTCCGACTTCATTTAAATTACATGGTAAACATTCATTCATTAAAGAGATAGAAATTAAAATTCAACTCTACATTGGTAGATCCAAAGGAAGATCTGCAGATCAACAGACCCATTGGAAGATTAGAGCTACATTGCCAACACACATACACAAGGAGTTGTTTTGGTTTTGGTTTAGAGACTCAAGAGTAAGAATGGGAGCAAGAGGAAAGTTAAGGAGAAACCTTAAAACATATAAATGACTTAAATAGTCCAAACTACTTTGTAAATCATCATCCTAACCCCCGCCAGAAAAATCTCCAAATTGGGTGACTCTCCCAACAAAAAATTCAATGATGAAATGCTTTTCGCTGAAGGAGTCTTACATTAAATATTCCAGAGGGTAATCTATTCTTCTATTTTGCCAAATGTAGTTTACTTTCCTATAAAACATCTATAAAACTGTGGTAAATCTTATTATCTGTGCTAAGAAAATACATAAAATTGCTCATTAGAGAGCCCAGTTGAATGAATAAGATATATTCTAACTTTTAAGTGCTTGTTAGTAGAAGTCATTTACATTGTTTTGCTTCCTAATTTAAATTTATTGATGGCTATAGGTGCACAGTGATGTTCACCACACGCACACATCACTTCAACAATGCACATACGCTCTTACCGCCCCATCTACCTGTTAGAAATAATGTCTAAGAACTCTTCCCAAAGATAATTAACAATTTTCACTGAAGAGAGAATTTCGTAACAGAACATGGAAGGAAAATTTTCTGTTCCCAGTATCTTTTCTTGTAACACTAATTGTCCAATTCCTTAAAAAAAAAAAAGCGTAGCCAACATTGGTTTCACCTTTGGGTATATTTCAGGAGTAATCCTGAAGTTAATTCAAATTATTCACATAATTTAAACTGGAGGCTCTAGCTCTCTGAAATGTATCCCAAATCCACCCATGGCTTTCTGCCTCTTTTTGCACCACTTCCTTGATCCAAGACTACCACAGCAGCTTCCCGACTAGAAGTCCCGGCTCCTCATTACAAGTAATTTTTTTTTTCATGTTGCAGCCACTGTGATTATTTATTTTAAAAAGATGAATTTAATCACACCGCTTTCCTGCACAAAACCTCCCAAGCACTTTCTACAGCACCTAAAAGGAAATCCAAGCCCTCCAACAGGGCCCTCCTGGTCCCTGCCTCCCTCTTCTTCTAGGTAGAGAGGCTGCCCGAGAAGCCCCGTCTTCCAAGCACACTCTCTAACTCAGGGTCTTTGCACTGGTCTCTCCCCTTTGCCTGGAACATCCTCCAGCCAGATCTTCATCTGGCTCCCGCTTCTCATCACTCAAGCAGTAAGCGGAGCTGCCTCCTCCACTGTGCGCCTCCCTGACCACCCCATTGCATTATTTAATAGTCTTCCCTGATCTATAAAAGTTTTATGTATAATCTGCTTATCACCTGTCTCTCTCTACTCGAATGTAAGCTCCATGACAGTAGGGGACTAGTCTGTTTTTGTTTTCGTTGCGATATTCTTGCCACTAAAACCGCATCTAGCACATAGCACCCCACAAATGTTTGTTGATGAAAATTACACTGGCTTGGCAGTTAAGTGCCTGGGCTTTGGAGTGGGATCAATCTGGGTTCAAATACCAGCAATTTACTAACTCGGAAGCCTGAGTAAGCTTATCTTTTCCAAAGACTTGATTGCTTTATAAAATGGAAATATTCATGGCACAAGATAAACCCAAATTTAAAAGAGGTAACTGGGACTCAAGATTCCATAGCCAGAGCTCACACTGTTCTACTTGACATAGGCTTTCTCTTAATTCCCAGTCTGAAACTTAAGACCCCTTACGGATTGGGGGGGGGAGGGGTTGTGAAAATAGTGAAGCCCCAAACACTTCACATCATCGTGATATAATAACTGTCTTTCAGAGACCCAAGAGAGCCGTATTTTGGAGATCGTAAGTAGTAGATTCTGATGTCAAACTGCCTGAGTTCTGACCCAGCTCCTATCTTTACCGCTGGCCAACTCCCAAACCTCTGTAAGGCTCACTTTCCCCCAGAAGAAAAAGCACTTCCCTCTCAGAGAAGGGAGATGGGGCAGCTATGCCATGCGAAGCATGTAGCACACCTCAGTACTTTACCGACACTCAGCACACAACGAACACTAGTTATTAAGGGTCAGACTGAATTTAAAATATTTCTTAGGTAAATTCAAGATCTAACATTAAGAATTGATACCATTAGAAGGGGAAAAAAATGCATTTTCCAACATGGAAATCTGAATGACTTTAAAGCCGTGTTAACAAATAAATCCCAGATAACGCAGAGCCAGCTGGTGACCCATCTCTCAACTCAGGGTTCCTTCTGGCCACAAGCAACCGATGCCTTTGCTCTTGGCATTTTCTTCTGGAACAGAGTCTCATCACGTGTTCTATTTACCCAAGGTCATAGGAAAACTTCAGTGCTATAAAGTATTTTAGAAAAGGCCCTTCTTGGACTCATTTTACTAAACATACTCTCCCTACCTAATGTCTTATTTTAAGGCCTAAAAAAAAAATATTTGTTTTAAATATTAAAACTCCCTATACCTTGTGCGGATCTAGTCTTCCCCCCCACCCCCACCATGTTCAAAGAGTTCCATTTCAGAAGAATATTCTCTTAAAGGCACTTTTCTCTCCGGTGCACACTACCCATTTGTTAACTTTCAAGAGAGAACAGTAACGATGGTGGATAAAAGCAACCATAGGGTAACAGGGAGGCTTCAAGTTGTTCCTTTTCCAGAATCAGATGGGTAGATTCTCCATCTTGGGGTAAAAATTAACTGCATCTTAGTGTCTACAAGGAATTCAGACAGTCTGTCTTGTAACACAGCCGGTGGGGGATGGACTACGTGTGTGTGTGTGTGTGTGTGTAGGGCGTGGACAGAGGCAACACACACAGAACAACTCCATCCACATCCCTTCCTCTCCCTTTCCAGCTGCACGGAAATACGGCTTTGTGTTCGGTCAGGTGACATAAAAGGTGAAAACAGTAGCTCTCAAATTATATTTAACCTCAAATATCAGAGGTCACGAAGGGGTGCTCACATCAGCAGCTCCCCAGCCTGAGCGCGTGCGCACGCGGCGGCTTAAGTGGGCCCCTTTTAATTCCACATGGGTTTTCCACACCGTTTCTGGCATCAAGCACCGGTCCGCGGGACACCGGCGCGCCTTTGTGTCCCTTGCTGACACTCCGGCATTGTGTTTTTCTACCCATTAACCAAGGATAAATGACCTAGATATTCTGCCTATTAAAGCCTCATTTTTCTTTTGCCCTTTTGTTCTTTAGTGTACCACATTATCAGACGCTGCACACATTTTAAAGTATTCTCAGTCTCAGATGCCCTTTTGAGGGAGTAATAGGAGGTTTTTTGTGTGTGGTTCTGTGCAGATATCTGGAGTGGAATTATGTGAAGGTAATTTAAGGTTTTTCTTCCTGTCTAGTCCGAAGACAATCAGTTTAGCGTATTACTAACAGCTAATCTAGCATAAGAGGATATATCAAGAAACTGTACAAAGGCCAGAATGCTGTATTTGCATCTATTGCGAATACAAAAAATAGAGTGAACACCAGTTCCCCTACATACTACATTCTATAATTACATCTCTGCATATCATGGGTCACTTTTATTAAAAGCATCATTACTACAGTTGGCAGCAATTTACATTTTATCTTACATGATAGCAGTTTTCAAAGAAAAAAATAAAAGGACATCACAACAAAGAAAAACAATACATTTACAAAGTCATGTCTGTAAACTTCAAGGCTAGTTTAGAGCTGAGGTAATGCTGTTTTAGCTTTGTGGCTAAAGTAACAAAGTCCTTTAATTTAAAAAGGTACCTGATTCTCTCTTCTCTCACTCTTTATTTATTCACCTATTTATTTTGCTTATACCAGTGCATTACAAGACCACGAGACAATGGAACTGTAGTTCTGTCTGGCAAGAACCCTCCCGGTAGGTTAATTTCCAAAGGGACCCTTCACATTCAACAGCTGCCTTATTATTGCTGCGCCTCGGGACAGAGACGTTCACACTAACGTGGGGATTGTCAGAGTGTATGGATGTGTGTGGACGCGCAAGTGTGGGAACCCCCATACGGTCAAAAGGGAAACCAATGAGCAAGTATGATATGTACGGTAAATTTCATCTTGACCTTCACAGCAAAAAAATTAAAATTAAAAAATTAAATATATAACTTCATACTTCCTTTGAGCAGCACTTCCTTCCATTAGTGCCACTCAGTTACAAATTGCTCTTTATTATAATACCGATGGTACCAAAAGGAAAAAAAAAAAAAAAAAAAAAAGCAGAGCATTATGTAAGTTTCCTTAAAAAGACATGATCACCTCTCAAATTTCATCTCTCCTAGGGATAATAAATAATGCACTGCACAATACTTAATGACCAAGATACCTTTTGACACACCTGTATAACATGACTTGGACTTCTTTTTTTTTTTCTTTTTTTGCTACACTATGTTACAGAACAGCTTATAAAACTAGGTATGAACATTAACTGTGAGTGTAAACAGTAGGACTACCACTTGTCAAAAGTTTTAAACACTTGAACTGGAACTGGTACTGGTTATTCATCATTTTCATTGTTTTCTAGTTCGTCCCCCCCGTCAAGCGAGTCCAGCTCTTCACCCTGTGCTATTTCGTCTTCGAAGATGGAGGACTCCGCAGTCTTGTCCAGGTTCTCCTCGGCGTCGCTGCCTTCCAGGTGCTCCTCCTCCTGGAAGGCGGCCCCCTCGGCCTTGTCGGGGGCCTTTTCTTCGCCGGCGCCCACGGCGTTCTGGAGTCCTGCTAACGCGGGGAACCCAGGCAGTGTCAATCCCCCCAGTCCCGGAGGTAGAAACATGGATGGGTAGAAGAGGCCTGGCGCCATGGTGGACAGGAGGAAGGGGTTGAAGGCGAGCGGGTTGGAGGGCAATCCGGCCGGGGCAGTAGCAGCACCAACAGATCCATTCGCAGAGTCAGTAGCCGAAACAGCGTCTGTGCTTTTCTCGGAGTCTTTGTTCTCGTCCTCGTTCTCGTTGCCTTTCTCCTCGGCTTTGGAAGTGCCGTCTTCCGGCTCTCCCGGGCCCGAAGCAGCCGAGGCGTTGCCAGCAGCGGCAGCGGAGAGGGGGCTGTTGAGCAGCCCGCCCAGGCCGAACACGTTGGGCAGGCCCGCCATGCCCGGCAGCATCAGCGGCAGCACGGCCGCGGGGTTCTTAGCGTCGCCTCCGGCGGCGGCTGCCGTGGCCAGTCCCGGAGGGAAGCCCATGAGCCCCGCCAGCTGCAGAGACTGCAGGTTCTGGAGGTTCTGAAGGCTCGTGAGGTCCATTCCAGCAAACAGGCTGTTCACCAACAGAGGGTTGATGCCTGACGTGGAGGCCGCCGCCGCAGCCGCCGCCGCCGCCCGGGCGATCTCACTCTTGGGCCTTCGTCCTCGCCTGCTCGCTCCTTCCCCCCGCACCACGGGGCCGGTGAGAAGGCGGTCAAACATGGACTCGGGAACAAAACCCTGCAGCAAACGGACAGGCAAACAGTGGCTATAAACGCGGCTGGCCAAAACTTAATTTCCGGGCGGGCCCTCGTGACGCACTGAAAACAGACGTTCTGGGTGCAAGTACATCAGCAACTTTTTCCCTTCTAAATTAAGCGTGCTGGCCAGACTTAGGAACGCAAAACTTCTATATTTTAGCACCACGTGAACTCACTGTTTTATGCAGAATTGCAGAAAAATTGTTACAGGCTACTCTACCGGTGAGGAAGAGATGTCAAGTTATCAGCATCCGTAACTAACTCGAGAAATAATACATCACCAGCAAGTTGAAAAGTATGTGGAACATTAACTAAAATTACATCTTAATATCTACCCTGGAGAGACAAAAACTATGATCACCCCAAAACAAATGTTTTTAGCAGCTGTACTCCTATTTGCCCAAGTCTGGAAACCGCCCAGCTGTCCTTCTCTGGGTGATGGATAACCACACACAGGGGCACGCACATGCACTGGAGGGACGCTCAGCAGTAAGAAGGAACAAACTGCGGACATGTGCAACCCACTTGGATAAATCTCAATATGAAGTCATCTTAAAAACGTTATAGCATTTATGCTTCTGCTTATAGGACGTCCTCAGAAAGACAAAACTTGGGATGCAGAACAGATCAGCAGCTGCCAGGGGCCGGGGGTGAGGGTGGGGGAGAGTAATACAAGGGAACTCGGAAGTGGGGGAAGGTGATGGATCGGTCTGTATTTTGGTTGTGGTGGTGGTTCAAGAAATTACATGTGTTAAGAGTGATAGAACTGGGGCGCCTGGGTGGCTCAGTTGGTTAAGCGACTGCCTTCGGCTCAGGTCATGATCCCGGAGTCCCGGGATCGAGTCCCGCATCGGGCTCCCTGCTCGGCGGGGAGTCTGCTTCTCCCTCTGACCCTCCCCCTTCTCATGCTCTATCTCATTCTCTCTCTCAAATAAATAAATAAAATCTTTAAAAAAAAAAAAAAAAAAGACTGATAGAACTGTACACATAAGAAAAATAAGAAATCTTATTGTATACTTTAAAAAAAAATAAACAAGAAGAAATCAAGACACTGACAAATTAATCTTAAAAAGATGTTAAAGAGGAAAAAAATTTCAGGCAAAACTGCTGTATGCTTTATAAAAAAAACAATAATCTTAATGATCTCAACCACCATGAATTCCATCCCACAGGTGGGCTCTTAACGAGACTATGAACATATATTTCTATACAATCCTTTAAAATCAGAGCCGTCCAATGAATCCACTTTGGATTAATGATGTACTTATATAAGAAATGAGGATATATTACACGTCAGTTCCTTTAAGCTAAAGATAAGTTATAATCGAATAATCCATGGTCAACAGAAAAGAAAGAAAGGCTCAGGACAACGGTTTTGTATAAACACCTGTCCTGACAGAAGTGTGGCATGTACTTACAGACTGCTTCACTATCTCAGTCCAGTCCGGAGCAACTGCAAATTCAGGGTTCTCTTCCAGCCACCTGGGCAGGTCCTTCATTGGAGGCGCCATAGCTCCACCCATCTGGGGAGAGAGGCATTTAGAAAATGATCTAAAAGCACATACATTCCCCCCTGCCCCCCGCCCCACCTATATATACACACACGTATCATATACAGATACCCTGGAAAAACATGATTGTTTTTCCTTAAAAAGATGTCAGGATAAAATGCTTCTTTCTGGGGTAAGAAATCACATGGAGATCAATTCCCTTTCCCAAACATTCACCTTCTTTCCATTTCGTTTATTGACAACAGGCACCCTTTCTTCTCCTGTCAAAGTGTTTATATCCAATTTATTAGGGTTTCGACATCTATGTCGTTTCTGTTTCGGTTTCTGAAATGAGGAAAACAGCACATCCGCATTCTTCTGCAAAAAAACCCAAGATATGTATTTAGTAAAATGGTATTTAGTAATTATTCTTTCCTGCATAATTGACAAAGAGAACATAGTCTTTTTTTTTCCCCCAAGTAATCTCTACTTCTCTAACCCGTGGGGCTCGAACTCACGACCCAGAGATCCAGAGTCACACACTCCACTGACTGAGCCAGCCAGGTACCCTCAGTCAAGCCATTTTTAACTACTATAGAAATTTCAGCAATCATTTTAGTCATTAGAAACCATACTTTTCTTTAAAAGGAAAAACTCCTATTTTTCTCTTTGTACATTAAGGAACTAAATGATCATGTCAGCTGAGAATTCGCTTTTCCCTTTGTCTACCAATAACCCCACTTAAAATCTTTTCTTCCAATGTTTAACAAATTCACAGTATTTTTATTTTTTTATCTTTTTTAACCAAGTCATGGTATTTTTATTTATTTATTTATTTATTTATTTTCAAGTCACGGTATTTTTAAAGGAAACTTTCTCAAGTACCTTTGCTTATTTCTACTGTGACTTGGACAAACACAGAGATGACGTCACGTCTATGACAGACTGTACCTGAGAGGCAACCCAAGGGGTAAAAACACCTGTGCAGGAGGGAGCATTCTGAGCGGCAAGGACTCAACTCAAGCTGAACTCAACAAAATAAAATGTGAAATCCTACACTTAAGGTGTTTATTATTTTTTTTAAAGGTATATATTTATTTATTTGACAGAGAGAGAGAGCGCGCGCGCACAAGCAGGGGGAGAGGGAGAGAGAGAAAGAGGGAGGGAGGGAGATGCAGACGCTCTGTTGAGCAGGGAGCCCTACTCAGGACTCGATCCCAGGACCCTGGCATCACGACCTGAGCCGAAGGCAGACGCTTCACCGACTGAGCCACTCAGGTGCCCCCTATACTTAAGTTTTTAAAAAACCAGTCACTAAGCATATAGGGAGTAAAAGATTTGCATGGCCAGCTAGCAAGCAGTTCATGTGACAAATCATCTGGAGATACCATTTAATGTAAGGCATAAGTATTAGTTGTTTAAAAAAAAAAAAAAAAAAGAGGCTAATGAAGTCCTGGGCTGTATTAGCTAGTCAAATTTCTGCAAGTAACAGCTTCATAGTATTCTGTGCTGGTCAGACCTGGTCTGGAGGCCAATTAAAGTGCATTCATGAGTGTCATCCCCATAATGAGACCACCTGAAAACCAGGCCATGTAAAGAATAACTGAAGAAATCTTGTCTATTTGGTGGAAGGAGAAAGTAAGAAAGTGCGTAACAGGCGTCTTCAAATAACTACAAGGTTGCCCGTCAGCCCTGAAGTTGGTTACTCTAAGGTAAAATACACAGCGACAGAAACTGAAAACGTTCGCGAAGAGGAGACATTCAAGCAAAGGCGGAGGGACCAGGGATCTCTATGTTGTACAGGCGAATTGCGAGGGCTGTCCTCGCAGGACTCCTCCCGACTAAACTCTGTAGTACTTACTGGTACATAACTTGGCATATCAACAGTGTAAGTAGGATGCAGCTTCAGCCATTCAACTAAATCCTTATTTTTAGGAGCGTCCTCCCCCACCAGCCTAGTCCCGTCTTCAAGATTTATCACAGGGATCCGCGTGTCTGGGTCCAGCTGTCCAGGAGAAGGAATGTTTCCTGTAGGTGGGGTCTCTATATCTTCTTCAAAAGCTTTGGTCACCTCAGCATCCTCCTGCAGAAAGTTGACAGGGGTCTCAATTCTTCTCTTAGGAAAAGAGATTCCAAAAATGTCTTATCTCAAGAAAACCCTATCCTAGCATAATGGATCTTTGACCAAAAGGGGAAAAAAGTTACTTGAAACAATGTCAGTTTTGGAACAGCTATTAAATTAGAAGATGAAACTTTAATATCCTTCTCCACACTGTAGAATTAGTAATTAGGTAGGAAATTCACAATCCATCAACGCTCCATGTTTGAGATCTTAAGCCAGTCACTAGGGCATGGGCAGTGTAGTCTGAGCTTCGCATGCATGAAAGATAGCCTCTCAATCTCTCTTGGGGCTCTTGGGAAAACATCATTAAAGAAATTATAATTAAAGGAATGTTCCCACAGGCCAACTTGTACACAGCACTCTCTGAACCACGCAATTTTATCGGGAGTACAACATTTTGTGGCAGGTCCGTGTGGCAACCCTGAAAATACGTCTATCTGAAGTCCAGCCGCTACCATGGTCCAGCCAGTGGCCCTCACATTGTTACTCCAACCTCCAGACATCTTTTATGGCAGCCCATCTGTCCATTCCTACTGCTCCAACTTTGGTTCAGGCCTTTATCACCGCCCCCACCCCACGTCACTGCGGTGTTCTAAATGGTCTCCCTGATTCCAGTTCCACCCTTCTTGACTCTGACTTCCCCACTGCTATATCAGAGTCAGGTTTCTAAAATGCATTCTTCCTAGGTCAAAACAAAATAAACTGTTTTGATAACTGAATCCCCCTCACCTTCAGGATAAAATCCAAGTTCTTTAAGATGGCAATCGAGGCCCTCCCTGATTTATATCCTGCCTTGTATCCGAGCCCACTTCTGTTGAACCTCACCTCCTCATCAGATTCCCCTGCTGCCAATGACTTTCAGTTCATCAAACATGGAAGGCTCCCTCAGTCCCTTTGCACATTCTCCCTGCAACCTCTTCAAATGACCAACTCCTACACAATCTTCAAAACAACCAAAGTATGGCCATGTCTAAGGAAACTTCCTCATCTTTGTCTCCCCATATCCTCTTCCCTCCATTCCCATTCTTCCTTTGGGCATACGAAGTAGTCCAGGCATGCCTCACAGCTATGATACATTGCTATTTGTCACTCATCTTCAACACTGAGTTCTCCAGTGCAAGCACTTGTTAGGCCCTTATTCTTCACATCCCTGTACTTGGGGGTGGGGCCAGCACACAAAGGGACGACTTCCACCATGTTGCTGAGTGCATGATGACTGCATCCTTATTTTTCATGGCAATGCAAAATGGTCTCCAGTCTGAGTACTGACATAATACAAGATTTTAGGATTTTTCTTATTCCATACAAGTAACATTGCTTACCTTTATACCTCTTCACTATTTCGTTTATCTACAGATTCATCAGCATTTTCCTTGTATTGTATGTGTAGGCGCGTAACTATCCACAATACCAACTGAGTAATCCTTAAATTCTAACATCTGACAGTAAAACAAACAAAAACTTAAAAATACACCCACTAACATCTATTAGGAGTTTTGGGCTGGGTTGCTTATGTGACTTTAGAAAAAGAGAAACATTAGCAAGTTCTTCAGGATGACTTAAAATGTGTGAAATGAATAAAGTCAGCCTGAATTTTAATATAGGATATATAATTACAATAGGAAAATAGCACCTGGCTCACACTGTTAATTCCTGATGGCCTGGACCACAGACAAACATGTGCTGTGATTCAAATATGAAACTCAAGAGTAAACAAAGGCATGAGATGCAGAAACTCACTAACTTGTTGATGCTTATGGAGGAAGGAATTTCAGGGAACAAAATCTATCAAAGTGGTCTGATGTGTTTTGGTGGTTTCAAGTGTGGAGGCTAATCACTAGTGATACAACACTGGGGACCACACACCTAGAAATGGCATTTTTAACTTACAGAATAAGCAGTTACAGCTGATCCATCACGAGGTGTATTTTTATAAGATTCTAAAAGGAATCATATGCTCAACAAAAATGACCGTTATTATGATTGGTGCACGGTAATGAATTTTGAAAATTAACTTTTAATCACCCAGATGCTTCTGTTTCAATCAGATCCCACCACAGGGCAAATTCCAGTGAATGCCATTTTGTCATTTCTAAACTTTAACTCAACCACCCCTTTTACTACCCTTATTTAAGTTATTAAACTTACTGGAGGTTTCAAGAAATAGAAAGTAAGCAATAAGACTAGGGATGGAAAAAGTAAAAAATATCAAAACAAACGTCTCCCTCCTCTCAGTTACAAATTTCACCGTTTCCCAAACTGTGATCCGCAGGGAAAGGGCCCATCGTTCCTGGAGCGCCGGCTGCTCGTGCACAAACAAGCTCCAGCACCATTATGCTGGCTCGGGTTCCAAATCGATAAGGCTGAAGATACCCAGTACCATGTGTCCTTTAAAAAGGGACCACATGTAGTCAGGTTCTTTGGGGGTAAAACCCTTGTCATTATGTAGGCAGCGCATTTTTAGGTGGCATGGTTGAAGAAGATTAGGGAAGACAGTTATTTTGATTACACTGCACTCATGTCCTTTAAATTGAAAAAGGAAATGTCAAAATCCATTGGCACATACATTTCATACAAACCTAAACTAGCCCAGATCTTTATTCAGTTGAGATTTTAAAAACAGCTACAGTTACGGAGGTAGTTAGCAATCACTAGCTTTGTACATGAACACAAATCTTAAGTCTGAAACTAAACATTTATACTAATCTAATAAATGCCAGGCTCCAAACAACATTATTTTTAAGAGCAGAAGCTTTTTCCGCCTCAGGAGCTCAGAGATAACAATTACAGGCTCAGAAGAACATGTTTTTGTTTTGGCCTAGTCTTCCGAGAGTAATCAATATATCAGTATCTTGGGAGGAATAAATCCTCAAACTACATTTGGTTCAGGCCGAGTGATCGGTATCAGCGCTCAACACAATTTTTCAGCTCCGAACCATGACTGTTCACTGTGGTCCTATCTCTTTAGCGGAAGAGGCCGGCTTTCATGCCCTGTCACTGAGGGTCACAGGCCAGTGTCGTCAGAATGGCAGGGCTCTGGCTGCCACCGTGGGCACACACAATGCAAGTGAGCTCCTGAACTTACTGCACTCAATGACGTCCGTTTGTGGCTCATGAAAAGCAGATCGAGACCCTCCACGTTTTTCCTCCTTCCCCGCCTCCTCTTCATGGGAGGCTCTCCATCCACCAGGGAGCCATTAAGCAGATGCCTCGTGGGTGTGCGTGACAGGCCTGCCTGGAGCAGCTCCATTTGAGTCTTAAAGGCATCGGACACCGGTGTCGAGACATTAGGCAAGATAAACTTTGAAGTAAGAGATGAAAAATTTGAGGTAGAGCTTGCTGCCTCTCTTGAGGCCTTTGATAAGTCTACAACTTTTTCTTGTCCATTTTCTGAGACCACCTGAGACTCCCGCAGCTGGGCAACCATTTCCATGAGGTTCCGCCGCTTGGCTGCTCTTTCGGCCTCGATTTCAATTTTTCTCCTCCTCCTCCTCCGCTGGCGAGGGACAGAGAGGTTTAGGGCGTCTTCCTATTGAAAAATCCCAATAAAATAATGAGCCCAAACTGTATCTGCCATACGGGCTGGATTTCAGAAAGAAAGAACAGAAGCTTCAGGAATTAAACATTCATAATGGCTGAAGAGAGCTGAGGAAACGGCAGCCATCTTAAATTCCAAGGAGGACCAGTGAGCCGCGAGCTCCCAGACTGAGTGACGGTTTAGCGCGCTTGCCTTTAAACAGCACAGCAAACGTACCTTTGACAACTGAGGAGAGGTCGTGAGGTCCTCGCTCCCACTGATGCTAGCTTGGCCGACCATGGAGAGCTCGGCAAAGCTCCTCTTCTGCAGGGGGCTGTCCATGGTGGGTGGCGTGTAACCAGGGATGAGGCCCTGGAAATCAAACATCTGGCGCCTGTTTACCGGCCATTTGCCCTTCAGCACTGCTTCACAGATGTTGTCTAATCGGTTTATCATTACTCGGTCCTGGAGGGAGAAGAAAAGTCACACAAAACTGTAATAAAGACATGGTGAAAATTACCAGATAAATATTTCCATCAAGATGCTAAAGAGCAGAAGAGGTTTAAAAGTTAATCCATGGGCAAAAAGTGAAAAGAAAACAAAAAAAACAAGCGAGTAAACAAACAAAATCTGCAAAAACTGCTCTGCTCTGGTGGAAGGTCCTAAAGGTGGCCCCAACACAGAAAACCTAATCTTTTTCTAATTTAAACACTGGATCACATAAACCAGGAAACATTACATAGCCACCTCTGAAATACTTCAAAAGTTAAAGAACTGTCGGTGAACACCGGCAGACAACAATGGAACCCTGCGTTTAGCTTCTGGACGCTCTGGTGCTTCAGACCCACTGGCTGGATTGCGGTCTGTCCCAGGAAGTGGGACATCATTAGCGTCACTATTAATAAAGTTCAGCATTACGAAATGGGCACTAACCTAGGAACACCTAATGAATGTCAATTTGCATTCCCCACCTATTATCACTTCAAATTTCATTGAAGCGTGTACATTAAAAATTTCTAATTACAGCTCTTAGGCCCCGTTTCCATAGATTAAAAGTGTCTGCTACGATAGACCTTCTGACTGATCTGGGAAACTCCTTTCTATACTCAATAAGGGAGATCAGCATAACAGGGTATATAGAGAAAAAAAGGTCTTTAAGAATACACTCTGCAGCTAAAAATTTCACATTGTTTCTTACACAACTAATACTATTGAAGAGCAGCCTGGGGATGAGTCAACTGAAGCTTGTTTTTGTGTTGTTTTAAACCAGACAGCCCTGTTATGGTGACTGGGATGATTATGTCCCCACCCTGAAAAACAGACCCTAATTACACACGGATTTATTATAAAATTACACTAGTTAGCCAAAAATTTCCATTTGCTTCTGGGTACAGATAACTACATTCAGAATTATTTCATAATGTATTGGAGCAAATGGGCCCATAGCCCAACCTCTCCCGACTTGAGAAGACGATAGGTTTCCGAACCTGGGAAGATGTCTTAAATCTGGAAGCTCTGTTTTAGATTTAAAAAAAATTAAAACACACATTTTAAAAAGTCCACACATTTTCTCTTGTGCACGGTTGGTGGGATTGTAAGTGGTGTAATTGCTACAGAAAACAGTATGGAGGCTCCTCAAAAAATTAAAAATAGAATCACCATGTGATATATATCCAAAAGAATTGAAAGCAGGATCTCAAAGACATGTTAGGAACCCATGTCCACAGTCACACTATAACAAGCCAAGGCGGCGAAGGAACCCAAACGTCCCAAGGACAGATGAATGGATAAGGGAAATGTGATATATACATACAATGGAATACCATTCAGCCTTAAAAAGGAAGGAAAGCCCGTCACATGCTACCATATGGATAAAACCTTGAAGATAAGCTGAAAATAAGTGAAATAAATGAGTGCCAAAAGGGCAAATATTGCAAGATTCCATGTATACAATGAGGTATCTACAAGTAATCAAATTCACAGAAACAGAAAGCAGAGTAGTGGTGGCCGGAGGCTGAGGGGAGAGGAGAGGGAGTTGTTCAATAGGTATAAAGTTTCAGTCATGCTAGACAAAAAAGTTCTGGAGATCTGTTTTACAATAATATGAATGTATTTAAAACTACTAAACTATACACTTAAAATTGGTTAAGATCATAAATTTCATGTTACGTGGTTTTTACCACAATAGAAAAAAATTAAGAAAGAAAGAAAGAAAAAGAGAAAAAGAAAGAGCTCCACACATTTCCTTCTGCTAAAAGGTGAGTCTATGGAAACAACAATCCATATACTGTAATGGACAATGTGATTAATTACCAACCTAAAAAACTTCAAGGAGCCAAAGAGCCATATAAAGCGTTCTACTTCCTATCTTTCCTTCATGTTACCTTTCCTATCCTATTACAAAAGTACTGCACAGACTTTAAAACATGAGAAAAATCTAGTCTTCGAACACTGTCAAAGTTTACCTTAAAATTAGCTGAAAAAATCAAACTAGAATGATTTCCTGTACCCCACTCTTTTTTGGTCCACAAAACAAAATAACAAAAAAAACCACCAACCTTAGGCCAAAATGAGAAGGCAAATGTTCTTTCATGAAGGAGCTGAGCTACTGAAGGGTCTCCATCCTCCATGTAGAACCCATCTCGGGTTTCATCCCTAGCGGTGCTCATGGAAGCATTGCTTTCCTCATCAAAATTCTTCCCTCTGGAGACAGTTCCTGCTGAGAAATGAGTTAAAGTGCATTACTCCCAACAGAGTATCACTGGAAAAGAAGTTTAGAGAGGACACGGTAAAAATTTGAATATCAACTAGCTCCATTTTACTGAGAACCTACTATGTGGCCAGGATGGCATTCGGCATCTTACAATCTTGTTTAAAGCTGGTGATGGCCCCTTCATACAGATGGTGTTATTCCCATTTTATGGATGAAGCAGCAGATGGGCTTAGGTAGGTGACATCACCAGCTATCTGACGTTGAGCATGTACATCTCAGAGGAGGCGGAATGACAACCAAGTCTCTGACTCAAGAGCCTCGCCACACAATGTCCCTCCAGACAGGAGAGAGGGCTAACGACTGGCCGGAGTAGCAAGCCCCAGCTCCAGCGAAACAATACAAGAGGAGGCTTTATTTCTACTCTGTGTCGGGAACAGCAACCTAACTGCGACTTACAAAGACAACTGGTTATTTTCAGATTCTGCTTCTACTTTTACTTCGGACTTAAAACGAAAATTAAGCATCATTTGTTTTAAAATAATTACCAGTATTGATTCAGTGAATGACTCTTCTCCTTCACATTTAATTGACAAATTAAAATCACTTGGAATTCTTAATACACTGTTACTATAAAGTTAACCCCTATTTTTTTTTTTTTTTTAACATTTTATTTATTTGTCAGAGAGAGACACAGCGAGAGAGGGAACACAAGCCAGGGGGCAGTGGGAGAGGGAGAAGCAGGCTCCCCGCTGAGCAGGGAGCCCGATGCGGGGCTCGATCCCAGGAGCCTGGGACCATGACCCGAGCCGAAGGCAGACACTTAACCAACTGAGACACCCAGGTACTGGAAGGTAACCCCTATTCTTAATCCAGAAATTGTTAACGTGCCCATAACCCTCTTCTGAGAGCTTAAGTTGTTCAAAATTCCGCGTTTACATGGGGCATGGGAGCAAAACATACACCTGAGCACAACCTGAAATTACCCATTCACAGAAGAAAATGTACACTAATTACCCTTAAAAAATAAACAAAAACCCCTGTCACATGACAGGAAAACATGGCCTGTAACAGCCGCTGCGGTGGAATGGGGAGAGAGGCCCAGATGGCGCGGCATTACCTTCAGGCTGGGAAGATTCCTCTGACTTATCATCATCCTCCAGCTTTTCTTCCTCATCCTCTTCAGAACCTTTTTCTGAAATAGACTTGGGCCCTGTATCTGCACTGACCTCCATCCCTTTCAGTTCACTTTTTACAGAGCTGGCCTCGGCCTCGCATCCCTGCTTACTGTCCTTCTCCCCGCCGTCGGTCTCTTCCTCCTCTTCCCTCCCCTCAGCTTTCTCTTGGGCGGCCGCGCTTCCAGACTCTTCCGCTTTGCCTTCACTTTGTCCTGTCGCCTTCTCTTCCTGAACGTGAGCAGATGAGAGGACGGCAGGAGTCTGGCCAAATCCAATGGCCAGTGGGGTCAGGGAGGGCATGTTCCCTGCCCCTCTGTTCTGAGCAAAGTTTTTGTGTGCATCCAAGAAAGATAACTCGGGGTCGTTGAGGATGTGATAATCCGTCCGACTGACCCCGTGTTTAGCAGCACCAACCAGCAAGTCCCGGTCATGCCTCCCACATTCCCACCACTCCGGCAGATCCAAACTCGGCTGGCAGAGCTTCAGCCTCTCTCCCAGCTGAGGGTGATGAAGAACCTGCTCGCGTATTTTCCGCAGCAGCTCGATGCGGTAGAGAGTTCTAGAGGCACGCTCTTCTGTGATTGGCTCGATCATGGAGGAGAGGTCAGGTGGTTCTGTAACATGAAAACAATTGTATTCACTTGGGAAAACCCTAAGTATGCTCTCAATTGCTCACGCTCTATTTTGCACTGTACTGGGCCTTTTACTATAGAACTTTTGTTACGAAGAGAACCTACCATCATCTGGCTTAGCGGGCATTCGACACACTCGCCTACACATGGCCACAAAACAACTGAAGTATTTCTCCAAACTCTCATCAGACTTTTTGTCAAGTCTGGCAAAGGCTCGAAACTGGTTCCAGTCAAACTGCTGTTTCATGGGGTCGAAAATAACTCCAAAAGTAGATACCACACGGTAAAAATCAGCCTCTTCTCTTCTTGTCCACCTATGAGCAAGAAGACATTAGCTTGAGCTGTACTTGAGTAAACAGGCATAAAGCTTATTCATTCTTTTCCTCCCTTCCCCTAAACTTAACGCACGGTACTTATTCTGGGGGCGAGAGACAGGGGGCTTTGATGTCCTGAGGCTTTCTTTGATCACTGTCTGGGACGTGATGCCTGCCTCTTGCTGGCCTAGAGGGGCAGAGGAGAGAGGCCTGTCCCAGGAACTGAGGAAAACCCTGAAGAAACTCACTTTTGCCGTTTCTCGGATATTATAGCTTCCCTTTCTGCTTCTAGCGCTCTCACTTCCTCCCGGGGCCGCCGCCTCCGCCGGTCAGTCTTCATGAGAGCCTCTTGCCTCATTTGTTGCCTTTTATAGCTGCGCTGATAGGCAGTAATGAGCCGGCGCAGACGGGTAGTCAGGGTTGAGGTGTTGGGCCAGTAGAGTTGGCCTAAGTCAGCAGCACTCTCACTGGGCTTGCCTAAGGAAGCGGAAAAAAGATTTCTGAAATGTGTAGCTGTGATCTTGCAATACACAGGATTTTCCATCAAAACAAGATGACTCATTAACATTCAAGTGACAGTGTGGGAAAGGGCATCTCAGTGCTCTCATTTTAAAAATATAAATAAAGGATAATATTAGTATGAAACTTATAAACAGTTTTCTTTTTTTAACTCCTTAGCGGGAAGAAGCAAGTTTACTTATCAGTTTTATGTAAAGAAACCTAAAAACCTACTTTATGCCATGAACTACAATATAAGGATGCTCTCCCGTAATGTACTTAGAATAATAATCTTGAGCACAAAACATAATCACATAATTGGTAGCTAATTATTTGACATTAGGGAAAAGGTCAGCATTCTATAAACTTGCAATATTTCAGATACCTAGCAAATGCCCTACTCCCACGAGATATATTTCTAAAGATGCTTAAAAGTTTCCACCTACTGGTATATAAATATATACAAATTATCTTAATCCACAAAGTAGTTATTTCATCAAAGAAATTCAATGTAATGAAAAACCCACAATAAACAAGACTTAAAATTATTCACAAAAGGAATGAGTCAGTATAGAAGAAATAACATTTGAAGAGCCCATCGTCATAAAGAAGCAAAAGTGCAGGTACATGAATAATGTCTGCACAGCCACACATTTGCTCTGCTCCGTGGGCTCCGATGGAGCCTTACCTGTGGTGCGTATTTCCATGGATTCCTCTTTATCTTCTGGAGGAGAATTTGCAAATTCCTTGAAAGCAAAGCAAGAAACAGAATTATTTTAATTTGGGGTTTCGTTTTGCTTTATCTTTTTAAAGAAAGGGCCATTATCTATAAAGTTTAACAAGTCTTATATGGGCATATGATATTTTAATGGTGCTGTAAAAGTCAATATACTCAAGTTCTTACATCTATCTCATCCTTGAATGGCGTCCTGGTTGGTTTATATTCTGGGTCTTCATCTTCTCTATCAAATTCTCCCCTATATTAAAGTTGTAAAAAAAAAAAAAAAAAAAAAGTTTAAATTGTACAGATAAGCAAGAGACTGGAGGGGGTGGGGGTGCTTGGGGATGACTAATCCTCTGCCTGATGCTACTTTTAATTCTGGGTTTGACATCAAAGCCAACCCGATCAGTATTTAAATCGTGCAGCCATGGGGGAAGAAGCAGGTGGGGGAAGTGTCATCATTTGGAAAAAAAACAAACAAGTTTCAGGGATGATCTAGGTAATATATTGCGTTTAAATAATCATTACGATACATAAACAGACTACACTGGGAAACATCACCCAAGTTCAAATCAGACGCAGCGTAGTGCACAGTGCAGTGTAAGGACTGAACCCTGCCAATAGATGTGACACTGACATAAAGTTTATTAAAATTTTTAAATGTCCTTCTTACCCGTCACCGCCATCTGCTAGCATGTCTGTTCCTCTTTGCTCGGCAGCGATGGCCTTGGCATCGGGCATACCAACTCGTTCCAGGAAGCACAGCGCGGGGTCAGCTCGCATGGAATTGTACTTCTCGTAGCCTGCGCCGTCCCCACCAGCCCACAGAGGACACACACAGAAACAGCAAAAGGGCCGTCACTCACAAAAATCACAGCACTGCCACAATACACCAAGTTCAGCTCTCAACTGAGACGATCGCTTAGGAACCTTGTTTTTAGGGAAGCATTCCACAGAATGCTCACTACGGGGCAGATTTTGGGGGTCAAGTTACAGTTCAGGGATGGTATCCGAATGACCACAGACACGAACAGAGAAACAGATTCAAACTAACTGCAAGCAAGATGCCTGGGAAGATTTTTGACCCTATTTTCCCCAAGATCTAATTTTGCTTGACATTTAAAAGGGTTCATAATGCTGCTTTACGATCTCTGCAGGGTACTGTGCGTCCACCCCGTCCTCCTGCGAACGGGCTCCCAGTCCTGCAGGAACGTGCACCGCTGGCTGAAAATCCCTGTCTACGTAAGGCCAGCAAACCTGTCTTATTAGGTTTAGGATGATGCATGTCAGTAAGATGACACTGTTCCCTCTATGGTTTTCAAACTGCAATTTGCTTTTTGACTGCCCAAGTTGACTAGATGGAAAATGGCAGATCCCAACAGTGCACTGCGGGAAAATGATTTTTAGTCTGAGCTCACAAAACGCGGCTGCAGCACGGAGGCAGAAGAGCACAACAGCACAATTCAATTAGGACGTGTACTACAACACACCGCTCCTAACCGCCGCAGAGCCGCAAGCCAAACTGTAATCATGAGAGGTTTTATAAGCCATCATTCTCCCCTTTAGTCAGGCCGGGCTGCTGAGAATACCTCCGCGACCTCCAGAGAATTGGGATTATAATCAGGAATCGCTCACTGTATATATCATGCCAGTTCTGCATCCCCAGCCTTTCAAAGTTAACAAGGCTGCATCCCACTCAGGGGAGCCGTGAGTTCTCAGCACTGACATTTGTGAAATATTGCTTGGAACAAAGCCCAGGAGGCACTTGTACAGATTAATAGCAGAGGTTAAGCCCACCGTCCACTTTGACACGGGCTGGCAGAGCCAGCAAGGGGAGCCGTGCTAGAAGCAAAGTTTAGGGAGAGCTATAGGACAACTTGGCTATTATTAAAACAAATATGGTTTGGGTTTTATTTACAGCCAAGAAAGAAATGTTTTCTTCTCAAATCCTCAACAAACATTCAAAAACAGCATCTGATATTTACAGTTCATATTAGATTTTTAGTACAGGAAAATGGTGGAAGCCAAGAGTCCTTTGGAACTATCCTCATTAATATTATGACTTTGGAAAAGGGTATGCAAAGAGCGCTAGTGACAAAGCCACACAGTCAAGATGTGGTCAAACATGAACATCACTTACCGTGTTTGAACACTCCAATTAGGAGGGACTTATCCGCCTCCTTGTCCCACCAGTCTGTGGGGACTTCAGCATGGAAGGGTTCAGGGATCCACACATCAGCTTCACTGCAAACACACCGTTCACACAGCATTTAAAACACACATAATGGTAAAGAAGAACCCGCAGTAGCCACAAACATGATACACAGGCTCACGTGCACCCTTCCCGCAACACGGCTCCGAGCATGGTGGGGAGCACTGAGCAAAGGTTGAGAGAAAGGGTGTGAGCCCATCACTTTCTACCCTGGTCAGAAATGGACTCCCGCACACAGTGTCCCATTTTAAAGGTCACCTCAGAGCGCCAGTAACGTGGGTCCCACCTTTTTCTACAGACCGCGTACACGCGAACACGCTTTTCCCAGCCCCCTCCACGTTCCCCACGCTCACAAGGTAAAAATCGCACTCCGGGCGCAAACAGGGACAGGCGCCACTAACGGCTGACGAAGGTGTCTTCCGACTGCCCGGGTGATTACAGGGAAGTACAGAGTGGCGTGCACGCGCACTAACCTTGAGTCAGCACCCTCTAAAATCTTATCTGCCTGGTCTCCTATAACTTCTTGTCTTAGGTAGTACAGCATGCGGACACGCAGCAGGACCCTGGAGAGGAAGACAGAGGGGGGACAAAGTTCTTCACTTCAGGACTGTTTGCCAACAGTGGCTTTTGGCAGCTGCCGCTGCTCATCCATCATCCTGCCAAGGCTGATTAGCCATGCTGTACGGCGGGCTTGAAGCGTGACAGATGGTGGCACATAATCACCTCTGTGTGGTGCTTTCTGCTGGCTTCCAACAGGCCTGCCTGGCAACCGCTCACGCTGCACGGAGAGGGACCGAGCTCAGCCCGGCCCAGGCGCACTTCATTTAGTTCCACCTAGTGCAGCTTGTGAAGTTTAGACACGTACCCTACCACTGCCTCTGAAGTATTGAAGCAAGTTTGTAAACAACTGAGCAGATGGCTTTCACTAACTGTTCTGCTTCATTATCTCATAAAATTTCCTCAGCTGCTGCCTTAATACCATTTTTGGAAGCACATCAGAAGTTGTAGGAATAAACGAGATATAAAATCTGGTTTTACTACCTTACAATAAACCCTCAATATGGAATGTCAGGTTTTTCAGATTATACAACTCTGCTTCCGAGGAGCAGAAAGGAAGATGGTGATGGGGGTGGGGTAGGGGGTGGGTCCTCACTTGTCTCGCTTAAGGAGTATTAAACATTTATTCCTTCTAGTCCGTATTACCTGGAAACCTAGGTTGTAGCTTAAAAAATAAGAAAACGACACAAAGGAGGTTAAAATGTGTCCAATCCATTGACGTTCTTCGTCATTTTCAAGGAATCAGTTTCTAAAAACCCATGGAATTCAAGGAACCAGATTTTCAAGATCACTTGGATTTCCTCAATGGCTTAAAATTAATTCTTTCAGTAAAGCTCACCTGGTAAATCCCAAAGGCCCAGGTCGACTCTGAGTCTAGCATCTCCTGCTGGACAGCCCCTGCTGTGCACTCAGGACTGAATATCTGAAGACTCACCTCCTTGGCCGTGAGTAAACAATAATACTAAATGCCCCTTCCCTAGCTGGGTCATCCCATCACACACTTAGAGGATGTTTTACAGCTGACGGATCACATTTGCGTATACTAGCTCATCTGATCGTCACAATAATCCTATGATGAAGTGGGGCATGTTATAATTCCCACTTCACAAACATGAAAACTGAGGGTAACAGAAGACCCAGTGACATATCCAAGGTCACAGAGTCACCTTGAGCATGGACCACTTGGGATTAGGCCTTCTGACTCCACCACCTCACAATGTCTCTCGGCACATGGCAAGGGTCCTTGAAAATGTCAAAACGACAACTAGGGGCAGCTTCCCCAAAACAGACTACTCCCACATATGTGAAAAGGTACCCCGTGATATGCCTGCCTCCCCACCCGGTGTCTGCTTTTGAGCAACATGGGCTCTAGATGGACAAAGGGTGAGGCTGTAAATATCTGAGTAAGCTCCAGTGTAAACAGTCATTTTGGGTATTTCATTTTAATTTTTTAAGATTTTTCTTTTGATAAGATTAAAAATTGGCTGTGCCACACTGAATTGGCAAAAGAAAACTAACAGTATGGGCCTCCATGGCTGGCACCTTGCTTCTTCTCTGTTTAGGGAAGAATTTACCAGCCACGATCTCGTTATAGAGGATGCTCAGAACGGATAATTCCAAAGGAAATACCCCCGTCTTTGACTGGATTCTTTTGTTTGTTTTTTATTTTATTTTTTTTAAGATTTTATTTATTTTTGACAGAGAGAGAGAGAGCACAAGCAGGGGGAACAGCAGAGAAAGAGGGAGAAGCAGACCCCCCGCTGAGCAGGGAGCCCGATGCGGGGCTCGATCCCAGGACCCTGAGATCATGACCTGAGCTGAAGGCAGACGCTTAACGGTCTGAGCCACCCAGGCGCCCCTGGATTCTCTTTTTTTAACCAAAACTCTGCACAGTGGCAATGATCTGAATGGTTTCTCTCCCTTTCTTGACAAAAGATACAGTTTTCTTCTTTGGGAGGAATTTTAGTTATGCACAGACTTTTATGAGCTAACTAGGAATGTCACCTTTCTTCTAGAGGAAAAAAATTCAGACCAGTGCAACTGGCAAGCTCAGTGGTACCAGCAGGATAACAAAGCAGACAGGAGGTGGGCTCTGACCCTAAGGAGTTTGCACTTGTAAGTCCGACAGACCAGACTACTAACGAGTCCCCAGACCTCATTCACATTTGACTGGCTATCCCACTAGTGACCACCTTCTGGACCTGCATCCACTTCAGGACCACACATAGCACTGCCCCGTCCTACCCCCTCATCTCCTTTAACCTAAGACAGTTCCTCTTTGTGTCTTGAAACTTTTGAAGAGAACTGGCTAGCTATCTTCTAGGAGGTCCCTTGATTTGGGTTTCATTTTCTCTTACCAGTCATCAACCATTTCCCCACTTTAGATCCTGAGAAGTCTCAGGGCATGATCCAATGGGAAGAAGAAATGGATGTCCCAGAGAGGAGATGGCAAGCCTTCCCAGTCTTCTCCTGAGACCACAGGGAGGAGCATACTAGCTCCATCTCACATACTAATTAGGGAGAGTACTCTATAAAAAGTCTGCTACTGATATTAGAATGGGAAATTAAAAACTCCCGCCCCCATCACTCTGGGATCCAGGCGCAGGAGCCATTGTTCCCACACCAAACCACTTCACTTCCGGTTTGTCTGAATCCAGAACCCAGAAGGCTATTGACCCAAAGTTCACATAAACCACAGGAAACAGAAGTTTTCTAACAGCTGTAAGTGGGGCAGGATTTTAGGGAGAACTATCGTGCCACAGCAGTAACAACAAACAGTTTCCGAGGCACCAAAATGATTTGAGGTAATGGTTTTAGAGACTCAAAAAGGAAAAAATTTGTCAGTCAAAATCTAGCGATAGTGATCAAAGGCAGGCCGCGAAAGCACTTCCATATTTAAAAAGGGGTAAGAACCATTCAACACTGCCAGCCAGGAGTTACTTTGCGTGAGGCCTGGGATGACCCCGTGGGGCAGGCAGGCTTCCCAGGTGGGTGGGGGTCGCTGAGAGCAAGGGCACTGCCCTCAGCCGTTCTCGACTTCCAACCTGGCTCTGCCTCCTAACTAGCTGAGACCGTAAGTGCCGGAGTCTCCACTTCCTCGTGAGGTAAACGGGGATAAGAGAGCACTACTCATCTTAGGCAGGGCACACAGATAATGCATGCGAAGTGCTTGCCACACCACCAGTTACTATGTGCTCAGACTTTTGCTGCTACTTTTTAGGAGAGATACACACTGATTTAGATCCTGCTTCATCCAGTTGAGGTCTTGCTGCAGAGCTCTAGGTGGTTGACAAGGCAAGTGAGTCTTAAAGAGGCCGAGGAACTTGCCCAGGGCCCCACGAAGCTACAAGTGGCGGAGCTGTTCAGTGCTGGCTAGGCTACTGATTCTCAGAAATGCACGGTCACGGCAAGGGAAGAAGCTTCGCCACGTGCTGTCAGTTTAACACGAGGACAGTTAACAGAGCTCCCAGCAATGAAATAAATACAGATTTAATATTCTTCAATTATATATGATCAGGTTCTGGAAATAAAGATAAGGAACAGGATTCTAAGCTCACAGGTAAGAAAAAAGGACCCAGCCACTGAGGTATGATTAAGCAAAAAATTCCAGGTAAACTCCCCAGTCCCTCCCGTGGAAGTAGTCAGCTGAAGGTGGGGTCATACAAGGCAAACAGTCATTCTCTAACACATCTTGGTTACAACTTAGTTATCTGCAACATTTATAGCAGCATTACTCACAACAGCCAAAAAAAGGTGTCCATCAACCCAAGTGCCCGTCAACAGATGAATGGATAAACAAAATGTGGTATACATGTACAATGCAGTATTATTCGGCCACGAAAAGGAATGAAATTCTGGCACAGGACACAAATTGGATGAACTTTGGAAACATTATGCCAGACATCACAGACAAATATTCTGATTCCACTTAGGAGTTACTAGAATAGGCAAATCCGTGGAGACAGAAAGTAGAAGGGCATCTGCCAGGGACCTGGGGCAGGGAGGGAGGAGGGCAAGTGACTGTCTCGTAGGAGCGGAGTTTACACTGGGGTCAGTGAAAAGGACTGGGGTATAGACAGTGCTGAGGGGTACCCAGCATTCTGAATGTAATTAATACCGAAGAGTTGTGTACTTAAACGGTTAAAATGGGAAGACCGTGTTATGTATCTACCACACTAAAGAAAAAGAAAAAGACAATCCGTCATCTGAAGGTATGCCGTCGTGTGAGCCGGCACCATGTTTCAAGAAAAACAGCAAAGCTGTACAAAACCAGGAAGCACAGTTTCCTGGTCAGTCATATAGACCCTTTCAAAACGTACTTGTTACAGTGGTGCTTCAGGTGCTTCTTGTAGCTGTCCTCCTGGAACAAGGCGTCCGGGTTACAACCCGCCAGCCAGTCAGCATCCTGCACCACCGGGTGTGTGCTCTGGGCTTTCACCTTCTTTCCTTTCCTTCCCCGTGGCACTGGGGCAGATAAACCTGGAATCGGAGTAATAATAATAGAAATAGCAGCTTTTTATAACCCCAATTACAACATCGGACTCAGACACGTCGACTTCGTGGCAGAGAGACCCGGGGTCTAGATGGCGTCACAAGGGTCCCGGGTGGCTCTCTGCGAGCCTGCAGTACAGAGAGCATGAAGCAGACCTACCAGAGTGATTGACCAAGGCTCGCGTCTGGCCGTCCGCCGTGGGCGTGATCAAATCCCAGATGAAGCTTTTGATATTCTCATCCCCCTTGTAATGATTGAGACAGTACACGAGGATGGTTCTGCAGATGGTTTCCACGTCCTGCTCGGTGAGCTGACGCTTGTAGCGTCCATGGGAAAGGATATCTGTCCACCGGCCCCAGCTGCAAAGCAAATAGTCAGTATGTAGATGGTGCCTTTCGGTTTCAATGTGGGGCTTTCCTTTCAGTCAGGCAGCAGTGTTAGGAAATCTTGGATCAGAACTAGCAATATTTTACATTGGGGGATAGGAAAGCACTTCAGGGCACAAGGGTCAAAAACACGGGTTACAGAGCGGGGCCTGAGCCCGCAGCTCTTCGGTGCTAGAGCTGAACCGTCACTGAAGTAACGCCCACGGGTCTGACACAGGCTTTCTCAGTCAGATCCCTGCAGTGGCCGCACCTCTGGGGGCAGGAAAGCATGCCGGGCCCTGGACACTTAACACTCTGCCTCACTCTGTCATGGTTATTAGCATGTTTCAATGCTGACCAGCTATCTGAGATGCACGGTGACCTGAGGTGGGTGTGGCCGCTCCCAAATCGAGGACATGATGCCAAGGAGAAATGGTCATATTTCAGTCTACCTCAAAGGGATGCCATGATAACAACTGAAAGACTGTGAACAGGTTTGAGTTTCCTTTTGAAACAGGGAGCGCTAACTCCCAAGTACATTCACGGCATTCACGGGCAACATGTTTTGAGAACTTGCAGGCCCTCGTGTAAACCGGGGGGGTCGGGGGGGTGGGGAGAAGGACTGCACACAGAACGAAACAGATAGCACACCGCTGACCCTGAAGAGTCTGTTCGGGGTTACAATCCCAGTTAGACACAGCGCTGTGCTCTTTGATCCGGGTGTTGTGGCGTGAGAGCATACAACAGATGGGCAGATGTTGTCTGCGCCATGTCTCCCCTCAGGCCGCAGCTCAGGACAGAAGCCAGCCCCTCCCCTGCCTTCTTCAGGGACTGAGGGCTGTGCGCGCCAGGGAGGGCTTGGCTGTGAGAGGCACAGGGCCGGGCCCGCCCTAGCAGGCCCGGACGTGTGCCCTGGCCTGGTCGTCTCTGGCTTCTATGAACTCTCAGTTCCTCAAACTGCAGGGCCAGTCTTCATCTCTAGGCCTTTGGACACAATGCTCTCTCTGCCTGGAACTCTCTCCTCCCTGGCGGGCACCCAACTCTCTCTCCTACCCAGGCTGAGCCATGATGTCCACCCATCAAGTCATATCGTCGTCTATGGAATCCCTTCTTGCATTCCCCCAGCTTCAGAAGTGGGGAGATGACACCGGAGCTGTCTTACAGGAGAGACATGCTTCTACCCTCCATCTGCACAGTCTTCCCGGCCACAACACCATCACGGTTTCCTGCCATTTCCGCTTGTCCACCTGCCTTGAAACAGGGGCCGTGACTGTCCTGCTCACAGGTGTATCCCCTGTGTCTGAGTGACCTAGCACAGTGCCCAGCCTCCAATAGGTGTTTCCTACGTAGCAAGGCCTAGGGGAGGGAAGGCCCTTCCTCAGAGACATGGCACTCTACACATACTTCTTAGCTTTAGGACTTATTAAGATATTCCATTTCTAAAGTTACTGGCAGAATTCTCAACTTCGATCATTAGGTTGAAACAAACATCAGAGCAGGTGCCAGCAGCGAAGGGCTCAGGTCTACCACATAAGAACAGACAGGAAAGACTGTCTAGCTTGCAGATAATTAGCTGAGATACAGCATGGGCTTCCATTGAACTTCATTTATTCCATAAGAAATCACTGATTTGGCACTCACTGTGGGTCTGCTGGCACTGCACTCTTCCCTGTGGACACAGAGAAAAGAGTCCTGGGCTTCATGGAGCTCTAAGTGGGGCTTCGGCAGGAGAGGCCTGCTACCTGAAGTCATAAACCAACGTGATGAGTGTGACGGAACGTGGAAGCCAGACACTCTGGTGCAGAGTGCCGAGGGGAAGCCTGTGCTGGATGTCAACAACAGGAGCTGTTGGACAGATCAAGTCTGTGGGCTGGGTGTGCGGGGGTTGGTGCTCTAGGCAGGCAAAGAACTTGAAGAAAGACGGAGACGAGACAGAGCATGGCACACTGAAGGAAATGGAGCCGTCTGTCCCAACAGAAGCCCGGGCTACCCAGAGAAAGGACTGACAAGACAGACAAGAGCCAGATCAGAGCCCTGTATGCCATGTTAACAGAAGGTGTGTATTTATTCTGAAACTCATGATAATCCACTGGAAGAAATCATCAAAAGCAGGATATCATCAGATCCACAGAAATATCATTTTGGTGGTAGTTTTTTTATTTGAATGGAACTTGCCTGCAGTCCCATAAAATGCCAGAGAATTCTTATTTGCAGACTCAGATATTTAGCGAGCACTCTGCCATCACTCAGAGCACTGTGTGATGAGTGCTCGTCAGAGATGAATTAGATATGGGTCCTGCCTTTCTGAGACATGTCCAGCAGGAAAAGCACGATACATTCAGAGTTGAAATAACCATCCATTTATGTTCCAGAGGAGTTGGAAGAGCTTTATAACTGAGATGACTGCCTTTAACAAGTTTTTATAGCAGAAAAATACTAAAAGACTACCACAGTCGAAAACTTTATGCGAAGCTAAAGTAGGAAAAGATTTTGTCATTTTGAGACTTCATTCTGAGTTATTAGTCACCAACAAGTAAATCTGGATCTGACATAATTCCTTAAGGGACAAACTGGTCTTCCTTCAAATGCACGAGGATATGAAGAAGCATGAGCACCTGAAACAAACAACCCTGGGTCCCGTAGCAGTTGCTGCACGGTCGTGTGCCTGGCTGCACTATGGGGGGTCACAGAAATCCCAACACAGACACACTTCTCTACGCTGATTAGAATTCCATATTTAAAATAAGATTCCGTTTTTCACATGAGCCTGACTTACCCATAGACGAGCAGATTCTTCTCAACTCTAAAGCACTCACTCCGAGCATAGCCCTGCGACCTGTCCTGGGGCCGCCGCGGCTTCGGGCACGGCTTCTCTTCAGAATCACTCTCCAAGTCTGAAAATTCCATCAGCTCGTCTTCTTTCACTGCACTGTACAGCCTGGTTTGCTTCCTCACTCTCGGAGTGTCAATAACGAGGTTGTTCTAGAATAGACAGCAGATAAATTTGAAACTTCTAAAACAGCATCCCTTGGGTTAGATTAGATAGGGTTTGAATGGGACCTCTCACTCACCCTCCCATTTAAGGCATCAATATCCAATTCAGCCTTCTTAGCCCACTTTTGCCAGAAATTTGGATCATCCAAGGAAATATCTGTCCTATTTCCAGATGCAACAAAACTGGCCTAAAGGGGAAAAAATATGCATTACTTTGAGATGCTTTTCTCAGAGGCACAATGCAAAGCAGCTTTCATTTACTCATTCAGCCAAACACGTATGCATTCTTGCACTGTGTGCCACATGCTGCAGTCGGTGGGCTGGGATGAAAGACCGTCCCACAGGCAGCTCTCTGTCCAGGGCTTTCAACAGATCAGGAAGCAAAAGAAGGCAGCACAGTGTAATCAACGACAGTGACAATGGTACATACAGGTACAACTGATTTACAGAGGAGGGAGCCAGCCAGGTTCACGAGGGGGTGCAGGAAGGGCATGGCTGGGAAGAAAGAACAGGCTCCCCAGAATATAATGCCTGGCTCAGACTGTTAAGAACTCTGAGAACAGGAAAGCATGTGGACATGTTCACCACAGAGCATGTGCAAAGGCTCAGAAGAGAAGAAAGGCAATTGTGTCATGTGACTGGTGATAAGCGTGGTCAGGGGAGAGCAGCTAAAGGTCAAGCTGGCGAGGCAGGCAGAAACCAGGTCACACAGGGCCTCACACGTCCTGTTAATGGGGTCGGAACTCTATCCTGAGGTACCCAAGAACTCTTTCAAAATGGAAAGAATCTCAAGATGGACTCACTCCTATCCAAAGCCACCTGTTAGAGAGATCATACTGCTGTCCTAGGACATGGGAGGGAGGAACAGGCTACTGCAGCAGTTTAGAGAGGAAGCAGCAAAGACTGAAAACGGTGCCAGCACAAGCGGAGAAAAGCAGGCAGTCTAGAACTATAGTCTTTAAAAAGTGAAACGGAAGGGGTTAGAATCTGCGTGGATGTGAAGCACGGAGGAGGAGGAGGACGAGGAGGAAGCCGGGAAACACCTCAGCAGCCAACGCTGGCGTCCGAATAGCATCAGTCAGGCGAACAACCGGGGCAGTGCGTGTGTGTGCGCACGCAGAGCGAGGAGGGACAGGGAGGACGAGGGACGAGGGGGGTTTTGAACACACTGAACGGGAAGTGCCTATGAGGACAGAGAACAGAACCCTAATAGAGGCTGAAAAACGGGAGAGAGAACGTGCTGGGGCACAGAACCCAAAGGAGGGAGCCTCCCAAGACTGAGTAGCTGGGACAGCGGGATGTCCACAAGCAAAGGGAAGGAGACGGACCCCTATCTCCCACCACAAACCGAAATTCACTCAGAAGGGATCACAGACCTAAATGTAAGAGTGAAAACTATAAAACTCAGAGAAGAAAACAGGAGCAAATCTTTGTGACCTTAGGGTAGACAACATATCAAAAGCATGAACAATAAAAGGAAAAAAATGGGTAAACTGGACTTTAATGAAAAAATTTTTAAAGATTTTATTTATTTGAGAGAGAGAGAGCATGCACATAAGCAGGGGGAGCAGCAGACTCCCCACTGAGCAGGGAGCATGATGCAGGATTCAATCCCAGGACCCTGAGATCGCAACCTGAGCCAAAGGCAGATGCTTAACCCACTGAGCCACCCAGGCACCCAGGACTTCACTGAAATTAAATACCATTAGGAAAGACTAGGAGAAAATACTTGCAAATCGTTTTATCTAATGAGAAACTTTAATCCAGAATATGTAAAGAATTCTTAATATTCAATAATAAAAGCCAAGTAACTCAAAAGATGAACGAAAGATGTGAACATTTTCCCAAAAATGATATACTTTACTTGCCGTTCAACAAGCACATGAAAAGATGCTCAACAGCATCAGGAAATGCAGATCAAACCAGAGTGGGATAGTTCTTCACAATGGCTATAATCAAAGAGTCAGAAAATAAAATGTGCTGGTAAGGATATGGAGAAACTGGAGCCCTAAATCACTGCTGGTGTGAAGAGAAAATGGTACTATGGTCACTAGAAAACAGTGTCAGTTCCTCAAAGGGTTAAACAAGGAGTTAACATATGACCCAGCAATTCTATTTATGGTATATACATAAGAGAAATGAAAAGATATGTCCACATAAAAACTTGTCCATAAATGTCCATAACAACATTCATGATAACCCCAAAGTGGAGACATTATCAGCTAGTGAATGGATAAACAACCCCAACACCCATCATCAATTGCTAAAAGAGGTACACCTATATAAGAGCAACAGCATTCAGCAAAAAAGGGGAAGGAGTTACTGACACATGCCACAACACGGGTGAATCTCAAAACCACTATACTAAGTGAAGGAAGCCAGAAACAAAAGACCACATGCTGTATGATTCCATTTTATGAAGTGTCCAGAGTAGGCAAATCTACAGAGATAGAGAAAGTAGATTAGTGGCTGCCAAGAACCTGGGGTGCGGGGAGGCAGAGGCTGACTGCTAATGGGCAAGAGGATCTGGGGTGATGGAAATGCTCTGAACTTAGATGTGGTGATGGCTGCACAAGTCTGCAAATACGGGAAAGGCATTGAGCTGTACACTTAAAATTGGTGAATTTCATGGTAAGTAAATAACATTTCAATAAAGCTGTTAAAAATAAAGGAGTAAAGAGGGCCTGGGTGTGGATGGGTGGAACCATGTGCAGGGGAAGCCTCAGAAGGCACCCTCAGTCACGTGGTGGGAAGGAAGGCTCGGTGGTGACCTTCACCAGAGCTGGTCTGATGGAGGGGTGGGGGGAGGGGTGCAAGCTGGAAGCTGAAAATTAAATACGCAGAAAGGGAGGCGGTGGGGACAGCTGGTACAAACAACACTCATGTGGATTTTAGCTACGAAAGAAGGGTTATAGAGTTGTAGCTGGAGGGCAAAACAGAGGAGAGGCTTTCTTAAGATAGAAGTGACTCAACTGTTCTAACAGGCTCCGTCAGGAATCAGGATGTCAGGAAGCAAGATAATGTCAGAGCAGGAACTCCAGAAGTGAAGAGGGTGGGGTCAAGGACACAGGAAGCAGATATGAAGCCAAGGTGAGGGTGACTCCCAGGGCCATACACAGAGAAGGGAACCCAAACGCACACAAAGAACCTTCTATGCATTAGGGGCTCCACAGGGAGGTCATAATTACTTTCTTAATTCTCAATTATAAAGCCAATGTTACATATGCATCTTGTGGGCACTTTATAAGGTCCTGCTTTAAGCAAACTCTATTACACTTCTATAGAACACCTGCCTCTTCAGATCATTTCGCACCTTAGCAAATGTGGAACCTTTCCCTTCAGACTCAATGGTGATAGTGTGGGTTCGCCGCAGGAGAATCTGATCAATATCTTCTTCGCAGAACTTAGACCCTTCATCCTCCTCATCCATGAGTGCACCATAGGCCCCTTTTCGTAGCAGATCCTCTATTTCTTTCTTGGAAAGTTGTTGTACCTGTTTTAGTGAGGTATTTAAAATCATTTAGAATTGAAATGTTTGTAGACAACACAAATGCTTCATTGTACTCAAGGAGAATTTTTTTTTAAAGATTTTATTTATTTGAGAGAGAGAGAGAGAGCACAGAGGGAGAAGGAGAAGCAGACTCCCCGCTGAGCAGGCAGCCTGACACAGGGCTCGACCCCAGGACCCTGAGATCATGACCTGAGCCAAAGACAGACGCTTAACTGACTGAGCCACCCAGGCGCCCCTCAAGGAGGGCAAGCTGGACCCATAAAAAAGACAATGTGACAAAATAGGCTGAAAACAGCAAGGGTGAAAAGTGACTCGATGCTGGATAATTTCTTCCTGTGAGTTAAGTCAAGTTAAGGAGCCAGAATACAGGCAGGGCCCGGGCGAGTGTGGATTACCCCATTGGTAGCGCTTTCTCTCCCACTCATGGACTGCAGCACAGCTTTATCCAGGCCGAGCTTCAAACTCGCCTTGTCGAACATTTCCCTCTCATAAGAATTTCTCGTAATCAGCCTGTAGATCTTCACAGATTTGCTCTGTCCTATTCTATGACATCTAGCCTGAGCCTGGAAGAAAAAGGAAATGAATGGCCACCAAAGAAAGAAAAGACTCATGTGCCAGTTCCGAGACCCCTGTTCCAATACAGTAGGAGTGCAGAAGGTGCAGTACAGAAGGTTAACATACTATGAAATTACTTGGACATTGTTAGTACATGAATCATTACTTGGTTCATTTGCCCGATCGTGGGACACCACCTGAGTGACGACGCAACTTTAATTTACTGGTTTGACTGGGGATGCTTCATCAGAGTGGAATGACTTTAAAAAAAAAAAAAAAGGGCATCGGGACTATTTTCTTGTGTGTTTACCTGGAGATCATTTTGGGGATTCCAGTCAGAATCGAAGATGATGCAGGTATCAGCAGCAGTAAGATTAATGCCTAAACCTCCCGCCCTTGTGCACAGGAGGAAAACAAACCGGTCAGAATCAGGTTTGGAGAATCTGTCGATAGCTGCCTGGCGGAGATTTCCTCTCACTCTGCCGTCGATCCTTTCGTACGGGTACCTAGAAAACGTCAGGGTTAACAAGGAGGCCTGCCACACGACTACGGCATACTTGTTTCTTCTGGTAAAGCAAGTATTACAACATGGGGTATGTATTATCTGAGTAGTATTATGTATCAGAAATCATTTCAGAGCAAACAGGTTTTATTGTAGTTTGGCATATAACTGGTGGAATGCTCAAAAATTAAATTTTATTTTACTTCCCCACTAGATAAAATAACAAGTCTTAAAAATGGCCGACACCTGTAACAGTCAAATAACAAACAATTCTGATTTTAGGTAAGACCCATTCTCCCCTAGTCAAGTGAAAGAAATGGGAAACGAAATTGCCATCAAAAGTACGCAGAGTCCTACCGTAGGCACCACACAGGATAACGGCCGTGTACATGGACAGTTTTTAAAGAGAGATGTGACACATCTCCCCCACTCCTTCCCCTCTATTATGAATGTCACTTTGAGGTGAGCCACCTGGAGCCCTGGGAAAGGTCATTTTTTATTTCCTTTATATTCTTATGGCACGGTGGCCTCACCGTCTTTGAATGAGGTAGTCTTCCAGTATGTCCAAGCAGCGCACCATCTGGGAAAAGATAAGCACCCTGTGGCCACCAGCCTTCAGTTTTGGCAGCAGCTTGTCAATCAGCACTAGCTTGCCAGCAGCCTGGATCATCGCCTGGAGCTGAAAATCTGGAGAGTCTGCATTGTGTGTTTCTTTAAACTCTTCCAAAATTTTCTCTTCAGCACCTGCAGAGATTGGACAGCATAACGTGAATACTGTAGAAGGTTTTTATTACTAAAAACAATGAACTTGCTTTCAAAACCCACTGCTAACTATAGGAACCAGAACGCCATACTCACGTTTATGAATATGAATCTGTCCACTTACTAAAAGTCAGGTCTAACACAAAACCATGGAAGTATAAAAGGGATCAAAGTTTTAAGCACAACACATTTAAACATTTGGGGGGGAAAAACCCCCACATTTTCCAACAAACAAATGTTTGCTGTCTGTAGAAACTGAATTTCAACAACAGACTGTCAAGCCAGAAGTGGCAGAAACAAGCCAAGGGCCAGATACCTACAGAAAATTTGGAACCTAAATTGCTAAAGAAATGAAGAACTGTTTACTAGCTGAATATAAACACAAACAACAAAATCTGTTCTGAAGCTAAGAAACAAGGGAATAGAGTTCTAATAATTACAGTGTCAGGACAGTAGTTTTTTATATAACTGCATAGAAATACAGCCCAAAGGAGGGCAACAAAAGGGAATTCCTTTCTCAGGATAATTTTTTAGGGATTTTTTTTAGGGGTTCTGAACACACATCTTCTATTGCAATCTCTAACTCTCCCTCCACGTTCATTCTTATCTGATCATTTCATGAGGTACAGAAACTCTACCTTGAAGTAGCCAAAGCTTTTCAAGCGTTTAAAAACCAACAGCAGCAATCAACCTTGTCTCAAATAAGGCTTCTTCTATGCCTAGCCCTCTTTTTCTCCTAGCCTCGTGCAGATTTCCGCTTGTTCAAAGACTCGGGTGCATCAGAGAAGCCTCAAGAGAATGGCATCGTCAGGAAAGAAGCGCTTACAGCCGCCCCCCTACCCCACCCGCAAAGCCCAAACACACACAGGCTAAGCTCCCTTCAACTGCTTAGGTGGCTTAGCTAGAATTAGACAGCACTGGTCTGGCCTCCTCCCGTCTCTGGAGTTAATGGGGAGGAGGCCAGATCCATGCTGGTGGGGTCACCTATTCTTTAGAAAATACAAACAAACAAATCCACCTAATGGGATTGGTTCCCAGCCTTCAACTGTGCCAGAAAGTGTCAACTACTCTACTTACCAACATGTTTTAAACATGTGTGTGAACTAACAATACACGGGATGAGTATGCATAACATCTCAAAGGAGGCTTAAAGGTTAGGTGAGTTAGACCCCATGGCCTCTAGGACAGAACTTCCACAAGCAGCAGCGGAAGTTAAAAAAAAAAAAAAAAAAGTGCCATCCTATTTTCACTCTAAGGGCACCCGTGCAAATTAAGTTATGGCATGGTCATATGCAGAAATACAGCTTGTTAATTATTAATCAACAAAGAATCTTACTGAGAACAGATTAAAGTCACTTAATGCCCTTACCCGAGCACTAAGGCCTCTGCAAAGCACACTGCTTTGCCACTTGTAAGGAAGGGGGCCGGGCCGAAGAGGCCAGCTGGGGCAGAATGGCCACATGAGGAAGAGGCTAACGCTCAGGACTTTGCTCTAAGTGGGAAAAAAGGGGAAAGGTTTTAACTAGGAAAAGGTAAAAACAAAATGCTGTTGAAGATCATTAGCAGGAATGTTCTTAAATAAAGAATATTCTTGAATAAAGCTGAATAATATTTCTCAAAACATGAAATTTATAAATCTAGGTTCTGGATTCAGGACAAGAAGACAGGGGAAATAGATTTAAGTCTATGTATTACATGAGGTCTTTTTAAAAGTTTGTTCATGTGCAATATAGTATGAGCTCTTTGCAATTCAGAAACAGATTTTACTCCTGATATTTGGGTAGTTATTTTTTGTCTATATGAAAATTATAACTTAGAATCAAAATATGGTATATTAGTTTAAAATAAGCTAAGGGCCAATGAAGTCTTCAAAAATGAAATAATCATTTTGACAAGATAAATATCAGACATTTGAATAATTTCAGTAAAAAACTGAAAATACAAATAATTTCTCAAATTAGCATAAAAATTTTCATTTTAAATTTATTGAGAGATGAGAAAAGTAACTTTCTTGCTTTTTGATTGCTACTACTAATTTCTCATCTTATAAAGAATAGTCAAAATTAAAATACATTTGTTCTTACCTGACAAAAGCTACTGCTGAATTCATCAATTCAGCTCTTTGTTATGAATTCAAGGTTCTTAAAGAGGCAGCCAGTTTTTAAAATATCAGCAAACATATTTCCTGTATGATTCTTCTAGCACTGTACTCATTATGGCCAGATTGAAGGAAAGAAGGTCGGGGAAGGTGCTGGAGGAAAGCAATTTCTACCTTCCAATGTCACAGCCAAAGTGTCCAAGTTTACCAATTATTTACCTTGATGTTGGATTTGTAAATATCAGTCTGAAAATTACCTGGAAATAGGTTATGATAAGCCAAAATACTTTGTTGACACTGCCCTAAATTACTGTTCATACTACATTTCAAAATGTGTGTGTGTGGTGTCAAAGACAACTTGAAACGAGCGTGGAAGCCTTCTCACTTAAACAGATGGTCACCGTGAGGACAGGAATTGCAATGTTAGCTCGCTATAATGAGAAGTTATTATCTAGCCAATGTCATCTAGCCACCAACAAGAAATTATTTTCTTTTGAAGATTACCAGAAAAAAAGTTACAATTTTCTATCTGAAAAATTCATTCCATCATGCAAGCTTCAGCTGATTTTCTTTCTGCCCACTCTTCTCTGTACTCTTCCGACCCCCAACAATGACAACAAATGACCTTTAGGTCACTTCCTAACCATAAGGGGACCTCGACCAAGTTTTCAACATCATTTGTTGAAACTCTCACACAGGGAACCTAAAACTGGGCATTGCATTCTGTTGAAGCTTGGCCCAGTAACAGTAACCGCATTTACGTTCCCCAGTTACCCACTTACCAGAGCAAGTAAAGCAACAACTAGCAACACTTACCAAATGCTCACACAGTGTACCCCAAACACTGTGCTAAGCACTTAAGATATTAACCCACATTTAAAATATTACTCAGTTTGTGTTCTACCGTCATTTCTAATTTTCTTCCTTCTGCTTTGCTTGTATTACCATATGTTACCAACTTACGCATATAGTTGCTTCTACTTTCCACAGTTACAGAAGTGTTATGCTTTCCTGAATTGAACTTTAGCTTGACTGGGGCTGCTTGACTCTGCCACCACCCATACAAATTTCAATTTAAACTGCAACACTGAAAATGTCCTTGAATCGGCTCAATACACGTGTGTAGGGTTAGCAGGACATCGGTATACTTTCTACTCCAGATTGTGGATGAGAATGGGAGATACGGCCATGGAGCATCCTCAGTGAAACCCAACATCCACGTTAAGTTATCTGGGCAGTTGTAACATCTAATGTGCAGGGGTGGCGGGGTGGGGGGGATGCATATATATATATATATTTTTTTTAACTACAACTTCTCAACATAAAGGTATATAAAGACCCCTGCTTAACAGATACTTCATAAGCTGCAGGGACAGAAATGCTGACCCCAAGGTGTGACCAATTAGGATAATGCCACGGACCCAAGTCTTACAAGTCCTAAGAGACTCCTGGTGAACCATGAAGTATAGAAGATGACCCTGAAGAGCAATCAGCCAAGGAAGAGACCCACCAGCTGTGTTGGGGGGGAGGGGCGGGGGGAGGGGGACAGGACGCAGGACTCCTCCCTCGACATGTTCAATGCATGTCACTGGCATATAAACAGACAAGGCAAACTTGACGGAGCTCAAGCGGGTATCTGACAGCCACCCCTGAGGTCAGCCCTCTCACACACATCCTGCTGGAGGCATTTCAGCTCTTTTGTGACTGCCCTCCCTTCCCCCTTGGAGGCTACTATTCCTCATTTTCTTTTTAGCAGATATTAAATGCAAGAGTGTGCGTGTGTATCACACAAGCACATGTGCTTTACTTATACCACCAGTCACCCTAAGCCCCAACTCCAGCTCCCCAACTCAGGGACAGGCTGCTTGACACGCCCCGTAATGGTCTCACAGGCTCTAACACACTGGTGATTAGTAGGCCGGCCGCGGTAAACATATAATTATCACACACGATACTCTCTTTGGAAGACAAAGCTAAAAAGCACAAAGTTGTAGAAGGAAATTCATCGATGTCACACCACAGCAATGACCTCAGGGGCAATGCCGAGGCAGTCTTGCAGTTATGGGCCCCTCTGTCATCTAATAACAGGAACTTGTGGGTCTAAGGTGATGGACAGGTGTGTCAGTCAGGAACGGGGTGGGGAAAGATCAGGAACTCTTTAAATTAGCTGCCCTTGAACTTCATGGACTGTGATAAAGACAACACCAAGCTTTGTTCCTACTCCCCTGCAAAGGAACCTAATATTGCCTTGCTGGCCCGTTATAATTGCACACAAACACCCCAAGTTGGCCGGCCGGCCCCTTTCTTTAACCCGTACGTTTCTTTAACTCTGGCCAGGACGGCAGGCAGCAAGAGCCTCCGAGCTGGTCTTTCTGCTTGTATGTCTCTGCCTACTCCCTCCCATCTGTTTTATATGATGTTGCCAGATCAGTCATCCTGAATCGTTTCTCAGCTCCAACACTAGCCATGGTTCTCCACTGCCTGCAGACGAAAGCCCCAATCCCACGGCCTGGCCCTTCAAGGCTTGCCACAGCAGGGTCCCAGCATGTGCCTGACGTTCACTGCTGCACTGTTTCTGACACGGACTTTACACTTTGGGCAAGTTCCCCTTTGTTTTCCTGTCTCTTTGTCTTTGCTCATGTTATTACATCAGCCTAAATGCCCTTCCTTTTTCTGACCCTGACTGGCAAACTCCTTCCCACCCCCGTAGGCCTGTCTCAATACCATCGCTTTCTCTGTGGCTTCTCTCATCTCCATCCCTGACAAGCCTCAAGGCTCCCGTATCCTCCAGAGTGTCCCACACATCCAGGCCTGCAATATTTATCCCTTTCATGATTTTTGGAAATACATAATATAGGTTTGTACTCAAATCAGTTACATGACACTATCAATTTAGTTAAGAACACAGGAAGACCATATTCATCAGTAACAGAAACAAACTAGTATCAAAGTTTTAAAACAATCGCTCCTTCTTAGGGAATAGGCCCTAGACGTCTCTAAACTGAAGTTCCCTCCTACCAAAGTCTCCAGACAGCTGAGGGCTGCCTTCTCACACTGTTCCTCTTTAACTGCTCTGATTTACATACACACACGCACACACACACACATGCACAGCAAGGAAGTCTCAACTGAGGCTAATCTCTTTAACTGTTAGCACGTTTGACGATTTTTAGGCATGAGTACCAACACCTCCTTCCGAGGGGTGAGACACAGAGGCAGAGAAGTAGGAGAACGGTGAGCTGAGGTCCCGTGGCAGAGGTCAGCAAGGGCAATGGTGCCCTGCCTGCGGCCACCACAGAAGGAGGCGTCACAGAGAACAGGAAGCTGGTGAAACCCATGTTTGAGGTGACAGGATCCAGTAATGACCACAAAGCAACAATCCTCTGTCGGGAGGGAGAAAGGGACCTCTGGAGTCATTTAAACACGTTTACTGGTGCACAGGCTTACCGTTAATAAGGTATGGATGATTGCAGCACTTCCGTAATTCCATCATAGTGTTTAAAAGATTAGGTACGTTAGCTTGACCACCACCTTTGGAGAGAAACGTGAAATTCTTCTCAAGGATGGCTCGGTAATATTTTTTCTGAATGTTTGTTAGCTCAACTTCAATAATAGTTTCTTCTTTGGGGGCCAAGTTCTTTTCCACATCCTCCTTGAGACGTCGCAACATCATTGGCTTTAGAATAGCCTGGAGTTTTTGCACCTGAAAAAGGACCTTAAGTAAATACTGGTATCGTGATTTGCTTGCATGTTAAAAAACATTCATTCACCATTGGTTTTCATTTGTCAAAGCCCAGTAAGGGTATGAAGGCACTAATCTCTCAGCTTGCATGACAGAAGCGCATGAAGGCTGAATGAGTCCGCGTTAGATGGCCTATTTCAGCTGCCCAGGAGCCCGAACAGCCAGAAGGCCTGACAAGCACACAGCAGGGAAGAACCCAACTTATTCACTGAGCTTTCCCTTCTGTTTGTCTTAAGCCACAGGGATCATGAGGAAGAGGGAAGAGGCGATGTCATGGGAGTGGCTACGCTTCAGTTCCCTTCCCTTCTGGAAAGAGCTAACAGAATGAGTAGGCCAGGAGCTACCTACTCCCTGCACCAACAAGCAAGCAGAGATGTCACTCTCTGGTTCTCATTTCTGATGACTGGCAATAGGAAATATAGCACACAAGACAGTTTTTATTTTAAGAAAGCAAAAACCAAAACAAAACGGACTTCACTCTGAACTAAACTAAGAGGCTTTAGACAGTAAATTGTGGAGGAACATAAAGACCAAGACTGCAAGCATATCTCCATATCCGTGTCAAAAACAGTATAATAATAAATACCCACATAACTCTTAGGATGTGTAAAATAACTGCTTTTCATACACAATCCCTCATTTATTTCTCACAGAAATCCTGTGGAGTAGTTTAAGTGAATATATGTAGACTCAGAAAACTAAGCAATGTGACCGAGTATACACAGCTAAGAAGTAAGACTAGGATCCCAAAACTCCAGGAGGAAAATAACTATAAGTTCCCATGGTTTCTGACACTGTGCTCAAAAAGTATACACAGCAGGGACGCCTGGGTGGCTCAGACGGTTTGGCATCTGCCTTCGGCTCAGGTCATGATCCCAGGGTCCTGGGGTCGAGCCCTGCATCGGGCTCCCTGCTCAGCAGGGAGCCTGCTTCTCCCTCTCCCTCTGCTGCTCTCTCTCTCAAATAAAATCTTTAAAAAAAAAAAAAAAGTATACAAAGCAAAATCACGGACCTGAACAGCATGGCAGTGTCCAAAAATTACATGAAAAGGTAAGTAACCTCTCCCAACAAATCTCAACAGCCCATCATGAGGGCAAACAGACAAACAAACAAGAAAACCTCCATAATGAAGACTCAGAATGCCCAAGGAAAGGAGATATAAAGCTCACTTAACTACTAGGTGAGAAAAAAATGATATAATTTACATTTTTAAACAGCTAAATAGTAGTGCTTTGCCATTTCATGGGTTAATCTTCAATTATATGACTAAAGTGCAAAGTAGACGTGGTAAGTACCTGTTCTTCAGTTTTCAGATCACCAAATTCTTGCATAAAGGTGGTTTCTGAAGGGAAGCGACTTGGTTCCAAGAAATGAAGCAAGCTGAAGAGCTCTTCCACAGTGTTCTGTAGTGGGGTCCCTGTCAGCAGCACTTTGTGTTCCTATAGGAACACAAGGAAAGCAACTGAGCAAATCGCAACAAAAACAGTTTCCTAAAATGAAAGCCTCTCTCCTCGGGCACCTGGGTGGCTCAGGCGGTCAAGTGTCCAACTCTTGGTTTCGGCTCAGGGTGTGATCTCGGGTGTGGGATCGGGCCCCAGATGGGCTCTGTGATTAGGGTGGAATCTGCTTGAGAGTCTCTCCCTCTCCTTCCCTCTCTGCCCCGGGGGTGCGAGTGCCTGCGCACGTGCTCTCGCTCTCAAATAAATCTTTAAAGATAAATAAATAAAACCAAAACCTCTCTCTAGATATCTATTTTCCTACATCTCATTAATGCTAACTCAGCGTCCACCATAACGTAAAGGTAGAGGGCACAGAGGCAGAGGCACAAGACATGGACCCTGCTTCAGACAGATACGTGGTGCGGGCCCTCTAGAACGCGGCAGACCCCGTAAACATGTCATGCCATTTCATTTCTTCCTGGGATAAAGGTCAGCATTTTAGTGCTATGGCTTCGCAAGTCTCTTAAGTCCCAATACGTTTTTCTCCACCAGAGTTTTTTTCCTAAAATCCCTAGACTCAGAGAGAGCTCACATGCTTCTTTCTGTTCTCTACATCAACAGCGTTCTCTTCTCCCCATCTGCTTCCTGCATGACTCACTTTAGAGACAAAAGAAGGTCTTCTACATGCAACAGCATATGAAAAACTATTTTGTTCTGCAAAAATTTTAAACTAGCGAAGAGGTCAGCTTGGTTTTAAATACCACAATCACTTTTTCTTTTCTTTTTTTTTAAAGCAGATGCTATTTCTAACGTTGTTTCTTTGAACCAAGTTAGGTTATTTCTTTAAAAGAATTCTTCCTGTTTATGAGCTCTTTCTCCAGCTTTCCTTATGCATCTATACCCTTGTCTTTGTATTTTATATATCCAACACAGAGGAGCTATTTCTCAGTGACCAGTTTTAACTATGGTGAGTTTATTAATCTTAAGGGTCTTATTACTTAATATTTTGTTTGGCCATTTGATACATAGTACAGCGAATAAAACTATTTCAGAAAGTGATCCAAAAAAAAGAAGAAAGTGATCCTACTTTCTAGTAGGTTCAAATTATTCTGACTTAACGTGAAATCTGACAAGACTTGGTTGCCAAGGAGAGAGTATATGCTCAGTAAATACTAGATAAACGATGTTAACTAGGGTAAGGACATGTTAATTTTTGTAATATCCATCATGTTTTATATGCCAATGAAGCTCTTTGAAAGTAAGGTAAAGCAGTTCAGTTTGCTTTTCTTTCTCCTTTTCTCCCTTTTGAATAAAGGTGTCTCTCAGGAATATACACAGACCACCATCATCCTCAGACTCATTAACTTCATAAAGAGTAAGGAGTTTGCAAATCAGTTCAAGATTTTCTAATATAGGGGTGCCTGGGTGGCTCAGTCAGTTAAGCATCTGACTCTTGATTTAAGCTCAGGTCATGATCTCAGTGGTGTGAGATCAAGGCCTGCGTTGGTTTCCATGCTGTGTGTGGAGTCTGCTTGAGATTTCTTCCTCTCCCTCTCCCTCTGCCCCTCCCTCCTCCATCTCTCTCTCTCAAAAAAAAAAAAAAAAAAGAAAGAAAAGAAAAGAAAAAAATAGATACTCTAATATATAACCATATTGGTGGGTAACATGGGCCACAGTCCCTGACATACTTCAGTTCTGAATTACCTTATCCAAGAATTTTTTAAAACTGTCACAGACTCAGGAAAGAGCTATACTGATACTCTAAGATTGTCTCCCAGTTTTCTCCTATCCCTTATGATTGAGCTAAATCCTTAACCTCTAAACAAATACTTCAGAAAAAGCCTTTAACTTACTCATTTCAAAATAAACATATTTGAAAAAAGGAAAGGGGCTCCTTTTTTTTTTTTTAATTGAACACGGGGCTTAAACCCACAATTCTGAGACTAAGACCTGAGCAGAGATCAACTGAACCACCCAGGTGCCCTGAGAGGGACTCCTTTTTTATGCTGCTTTCCCTCAAGGGCTGTTTAAAGCCAGTTATCCCAAACGGTTACACACATGACATTTTTAAAAGGTTACATATGAGTAGTGGAATAAAACCAAGTTTCCATTTGAAAGTAACTGTGAAATAACATGTGATTAATACAGAGTGTCACAGAACGTCATGTAAGAGACGTTACATGCTAGCAGGCTTATCACCTCCAAGCTCAACTATGTCAGCAAATATGCTTTTGGTTTGAAAACATTACCATTCTTTTTAGCTCTGCTGGAGTGATGACCATTTAATTTTATTTCAGCAGACTCTTTAATTTGTGTGAGGCCTCCTGACAATGAAAGATGAGATGACAGAATCAACGAGAACTACTACCACACTACTACCACCTCCAGAGAATCCCCTCCTTGTCACCGAGGGACAAGGAGATGGCTTTGCTTTCCAGAGCTCCCGCAGAGGATGGTGAAGACCATAAATGTCCCTCTACAAATCATCTTCACAAGCATTTCCTTTGTGATGGGAGAGCTGAAGACATTCATTGGCCCTCTCTTTCTGAGAATGCACTTAGAACATGATCCTCATCAAGTGCACCTTCATCCTGAGTCTAGTGCAAGAAACAGCAGTTCCCTCTGACCTGCTCTGTAGCCAGATAAACTCGTTATTTTCACTGTGACTTATTCCAGAAAAGAAGAATAAAAAATGGCCAGTGTATAAGTTCTCATGGTATTTACTGTAAGTAAGGATTTAAAGGTCAACCAAGGAGTTGTTCAGAACTAGACAAATACAATTGCATTCTAATTCTAAACAACAGTACTGTGTTTCACCTTGAAAACATCGTTCTAAGAAAAATTCTTGATTGTCAGAAAAACAATTATTTTGTTCATGTGCTTATCAGAGTTTCCCAGTGGGTGAGCCAAGAATGAGGTACAGGTACGCAAGTCCTCGATGCAGCCGGCAAGGGCTGAGAGTCAGACCCCAGGGCTGGTCACCTGTGGCATTGGGCAGCATTCTCGGCTTGCCCCACCATGACATGCTGTAATGGTACACACAGAATATTACCACTTTCTGGATGTGCCATTATGTGAAAAAAGGTTAGGGAACACTGAAGTACGTAACAGAAAAATTATCTGGATAAGAGATTCTAATCCATTAATGAACTGTTACTACAAACAACAGAAAACTGTTTCAAGTCTCCCAATGACAATTAGACTATATGATGTTGACAGCATTTAACTCAACTGTATGCACCAATGGAGGACTGTTTTGCAGTAAGAATCGACTGCCTGGGAGCACATAAACTAATAATAGGAAACAACTTAGATAAACTCAGGTGGCTATTTAAGCCTTCAGAAAATGGTACTGTCTTTTCTGTGGACCACTGTAAAGATGGGTCCCTACTCGGAAGATGTAGTTAGGTATTTCATGAACACTCACATTTGCCTGCAAATGTAATGCCCAAGTGCTGCCTGGAGAGACCAAATACAGTCCCAGAGTTTCTCTTTTCCATGTGCTCGCCTATGTCTTCACGGCTGGTCACTGTTTATAAGTGTTCTCCTTTCTTTTGTGGATTGGTCACCAAATAATATAAACTGATTTGAGAAAGGTCTTAGGATGGGAAATCCCATCCTTAATAGAATAATTCAGTCAGACTTTTTCCCTTTAAACAAAGCTAGATTTTGTTTGTTTTTAATTAAAAGAATCACTGGCTAATGAATAAAAGAAATTGCTCCAAAGAACCAGCTGCAACAAAAAGCTTTTAAGTGTTCTTTTTGGTAGTCCCAGTCTTCATTAACAAAATTTATAGCCATGAATGTATAGAATGTTCTCCCCATTTCAAACTCTCAATTAACAAGAGATCAAAATAATCTACTGAAGTCAACATCAAAGAGATTTTAAAAATCTTTTGCACTTTTTAGAAACTCAGCAAAACACCCAATGTTACTGACTGACAGTAACATTGCTTTTAAAATGTACATTAAAAATGAAAACAAGTGATCAAAACCCACCTTGCAAACTACAGAGAACAAAGAAGTCTGAGGATGACTGAAGTCATGTAATAATTTCTGCTAGGAAACCAAACACACAGAAGTATGGAACAGAAAATCAATCAAATCCCACCACCTCTATCTTATCCCGTAACACTCCTACTGAAAACAATCTGGAAAAATCTAACCAGAAAAACCTGACCACCTCTTAGGAAGCAGGGAGAGTATGGGGTAAGTGTGGTGTAAAACTCCAGATCAAATTCAAGGTCTTGTAATGCCCCAAACTTCTAAGTGTCTGTGTGAACTTGACCAATTCCAGGTATTAATCCATATAAAGAACTTGCATCTACAAGTTCTACCGGATCCAATGTGCCAAAACCATTGAGCCCTGGAATATAACTTCATTATCATCACCGGGACAATGCCTGGCCCACCAAGGTTATGAAATGGCAGTATTTATAAACAAAAGGGAAAAGCAAATATCTGAAACTCATTTCAGTGAAAATATCCTGACTTATACCCTACTGTAATACAATCATGCAAAGAAACCAGCCAACAATGTAAGGATTGAGAAGGGCAGCAACTTTTGAGTAACTAAAAGCTCAGGAGGACCTATCACCTTATTTGACAGGCTTTAAAAACACCCTACACAGGTATCAGTCACATTCAGAGCAGCGGGAACACTGAGTCAGTAACGATTCTGTTTAGGTTCAATGGAATCATCAATATGATCACTGACCAAGTCCATCATCTTGAGCCCCTCCAGCAGCTTGCAGTTCCTATTCTTCAGCCTGTGGGCTTCATCAATGACTACACAGCGCCATGGAATATTCCGCAGCTCAGGACAATCCGTCAAAATCATCTCAAATGTAGTGATGATGGCATGAAACTTATAGGACCCTTTTATCACTCGACCCTATGAGAACAGTTCTAAATTATTATTTAGCATTAGAGATTACATTAACTTTGATTAATAAATAGCGTAAAACAGATGTATTTATCTTTCGGGAACATCTTTATTTTAGGTAACACTTGTATTTTGTTTTCCAGGTGTTTTGCAGGGAAGCTTTAAAACCCTTTTCCTTTTTAAAGAAATCTGAAAATCGTTAGTAAAATTTCCTATCCAATTTCCCTACAGATCATATGTAGTAAAGTGCCACTAAGTGTGGTCATCCTAGTTACATCCTACAGACCCCAAAAAGGTGAGAAGCCAAGGGGATTAGGTACTAAGGTAGCTTTTAAAAACTTTTTTACTGTTTAAAACCTTTTACTTTTTTTTTTAACCTTTGTTAACTTACTTTTTACTACTGAAGTGCTAAATAAAAAAAACCATTCACTTAGGGTAGAACTTATAACCATCTCTCAAATCTAGAGATAAACACCAAAATAGATTTCAGTATTTTTCTCCTTGAAGTATTTAATTGCAGATTTTATACTTAAAGCAAACCTATAAAACAAAACTCTGTCCTATTTCCAGTAATAGGACTTCTCCTTACCACCTTATATAAGCTTAAAACTATTTTAGCGGATACTATTCTTGTCATTTATAATGCTTCACTGTCAGTATCATAGAATAACTGTATACAGGTAAGAAGCATAAGTAAAAAATTATACCAAGTGGGGCGCCCGGGTGGCTCAGTCGGTTAAGCGACTGCCTTCGGCTCAGGTCATGATCCTGGAGTCCCGGGATCGAGTCCTGCATCGGGCTCCCTGCTCAGCAGGGAGTCTGCTTCTCCCTCTGACCCTCTCCCCTCTCGTGCTCTCTCTTTCTCTCAAATAAATAAATAAAATCTTTAAAAAAAAATTATACCAAGTGCTACTAAGAGTCAGAGCAGAAGTTATTCCCTTTGGGTGTATTTCACTCAACATGAAATGCCTAATAATTTTTACTTCCACTTACATTTAATAACACCATTTTCTGTTTAGCTTTTTCTTAGGCTTGCAAAATAAAACCAATTAGCATATCAAAACATTAAATGATTTTCCACAGTCACCCAAGGTGAAAATATTTCATTTATTCTTATCAGATAATCAGAACCACCAAAGCTGTAAAAATTAGCTGTATTTATAAGATGCGAAAATATAACACAATTGGGTAAGAAATCTAAAGCAAATTTCTCAATTTTGTAAAACCTAGACCTTCCCCCAAAATGTCTGAGACCATTTTAATATCCAGTGCCTTAAAACGTACATAATAGGAATAAAGAATACCACTTGTGACATTTTACCTGGGGATCTTTGAAGTACATTTCATACAACTGAATGGTCCGACGACTAGCTTGACTCCCATGATACACAACCACATTCAACTCTGTCCAGGTACGGAATTCCCTTTCCCAGTTGGGGATTGTGGACAATGGGGCAATTACTAAAAAAGGGCCATGGATTCCTTTCAAATATATCTCATAGAGAAATGTAATGGACTGGATAGTTTTTCCCAAACCCATTTCATCTGCTAAAATGCAGTTTCGCCTTTGGGAAGGAAATAAAACACAAAAAGTTTAATAAGTACAGATATTAGACGCTGCTTTCTTTTCACAAAACATATACTATTATAATCACAAATGCGTATCTCAAATGTTCCCTTAGTTCAACAAAATACATTTTCAAACAAAATTCTCTAAGGCATAAAAATTATTTCTACCTATGTCTTATCAATGTCTCTGTATTAATGTTTGTTGGATAAATATTAAGCATACTTCCAATCCTGGCTGTTTTTCATAATTCTTATTAGAGATTAAAGTGTGACATTATTTGATTAATATTTTCAATGACTACAAAGGAAAACAGCTATAGGCCTTCTTAAAAGTGAAGAAAAACATGCTTTTTACATACATGTTGTACCAATTGAAAAGTAGCCAGTTTACTCCCTCCAACTGGTATTCCCTGAGTTTGTTATTGTTTTTGTACTCCCTGGAACTCTCCGATTTCTTCCAATCATCAGCAGGAGGTCGCTCCTGTTTCAAATATAGTAAATCCCATTAGTGGTTTCTCCAAGACCACACCACTATGCTATTTTCAAATTAGATCCTTCACCATTAGCCAAGTCTTACCACACGCTCTGTTTCTGGCTCCCTGGACATTAGTTTCTCAAACTCTTCGATCTTCGCTTGATCTATGTCCTGCTTTAGCTCCCACGTGCTGTCTTCGTAAGGCAGGGAGCACCACTTCACCAGATAGTGAGTCACAGGCTGGGCCAGGTTTAAATAAATTAGAATTGGATTCATTTGATCGAAATACACACACACACACACACACACGTACATTACTTATTGAGAGACACGACCCCAGCAACAATAAGAATGAGTTGGTAGAACTTTATTTAAAACTACAACCATTACACAGTCATCCCTAGTTAACAGTATCAAGCACAAACTAGAAATAATATTACTGGGTATCATCAGAACAAGCTAATTTTTATCAAATTCACTGCTATGTTCAAGCCAAAAAAATATAAAGAAATGGCTTGTAAATAACACAGCTGAATTTAAGCCTTATTCCTATCTGTGCAAATCATTTAACGGGTGTCTGATTCAGACTTACATGGTAAATCATCATAGTATATTTACATTATTGGCTAGTTTCTTAAAGAATGAGAAACAAGCTTGAATTTATTAGTAACTCTGCCTTTTTCTTAAAGAGAGAGGTATTGTTTGTATCCAATCCCTTTAAAATAAAGTGTTTGAGGGGCACCTGGCTGGCTCAGTCAGAAGAGCATGCGACCCTTAATCTTGAGGTCGTAAATTTGGATCCCACATTGGGCGTAGAGATTACTTAATTAAAACTTTAAAAAATAAATAAATAAAAAATATAGTGTTTGAGCTCTCATAGATTGGAAAACAAAATATGTTGAGTAATGCAGATCAACAGGATTTCCTTTGTCTTTCTTCTAGAAAATACTTGGGTGGTCAACCTTCACTTCAAGACTAAGGTACACCTGGTTGTGATGTTAAAAACACCCACTGTGCTACATAAATATGCAATAAAACAATTTTCTTTTAAGTACAGCTAAGTAAAGCTAGAAAAGTAAACATCACGTTACAGACACAGTCCTTGAAACATCATGGACCTCATGATACAGAGTTTGGGGGAAAAAAAATGAGAGTTCACTGCAGACTCTCACTAGATAAGCAAGATCTAAACATTTTATATAAAATTTAATTTACACAAAGAAGCCAAGAATGACAGAACTCATGGTGGGTGCATATATCATTCCTGAGACAATATGCTCAGGAAGGCACCAGACTTGTCTTCACCCCTACTGCCCTAATCAACCGTCCTTTACGACCTCACAGAGTTCTGCAAAGCAACCTGAGAAATGCCAAGATCTCATAAAGAGAATTATTTTACATTGTCCTCTGGGCACTACATTAAATGAGGTCCATCAACTTCACTAAGGATGTACAATGTTAAGTAACATTAAATTCCATTCTGCTACAAGAGCACTCTTAATTATGTATGGGAAATTTGTGCTTCATACTGGGTTTATACCAAACTGTATTGCATTCTTCCTTATTGATCATATTCTGAAATCGTGTAAAATGCCAATGTATTTGTTTCATATTGAAAATTGATTTCTTTTAAAAAGCTCGCACACTAAACAAAGAACACACTGAGTGCTCTTAATTAGGTCATAAAACTAATAGTCAAAAGCTTCAGTTAAATTTAGACCAACTGTGTCACCATCCAGGGCTCTGACCAGGACCAGATCTAGGATTCCATAATCATTCTCTGTAAACACACTTAAACCGTCTGAGTCACTGCCCCCTAATACAAATGATCTTCTGTTACCTCTCCCCGTTCATCTGTGCTACGTGCAAAGTCCATTATCCGGTCAACCTCCACATAATCTGGATTAAAAAGCTCATCTTCAATCTGCACCAAAGGAAAACGAAGTTAAAATGTTTATTTAATTCCTAAGAGTAAACGTTATTTCACTTTTCACCAGGCAATAATATCTTGGGTCACAGCAAAATAAAATTTATATTTGGCAAATTCTATTATATTAATTGAAATGCTACAATTTAGCAAAATCATTCCCCATGAGGAAATCAGACTTCTCAGACTTTGTTAACTGGGTCTTTTAATTACTGTGTGAAACCTTTTTACTGTGAGAGAATGTTTAGGAATATTTTAAATGAAGTGTGAAATTACAATTCACTAATGAGCAATCCAAAAGGCTTATGGCATGCAATGCATTTAGTATTCTCGAAACTACAGCTTGCAGTAAAGACTCAGAGCCATGCACAGTAAGTGCTATCTCATAACTACTGGAGTTGTCTGAGGCCTTATAGCATCACTTACACAATGCTATTCCAAAGACAAAAACAATGAAACCAGTGAATTTCCTATTTTAGTGTGAATAGTTTAGGGTGTCTGGTCGTCTTCACTAATCAATATTAGTACCTCATTTGAATATGGTCTTACCATTAATCTAAGCGTTCTAATGATTTATTTGTACTGAATATAGAGCAGCTGGCTAAAAATATTAAGGATGAAGAAATGACGCTTAAATAATTGGGTTATTTACCCAATGTATTAACAATCTTTACAAAAGTAAAGTAATACTAACTTGCTTGCAAAGTTATCTCCTATAAGAGAACAGAATAACAGAAGATGGCTCAAAGAGAAATTATAGACTATGCCACACTTTAAAGAAGTCAGAGTCAGGCAAGTTAGAAAACAGAAGACACATTCTTATGTGTTCCTTGAGATGAATTTATCAGTAACATAACTGCATTAAAAGGCTTCTGCAAGACATATTAGAAGTCACTTAGACACCGTTCATATCCTCTAAATTGCAGGCTGAAAAGATAAGCTGTTTGGTCACAGTCGGCTCAAGGATAGCAAACATTCTCTGGGCTACTGTGTCCATTTAAAACGTCTGGTTTGGGTCCTTTGAACTCTGAATAATGAAAAAAAATCAGAAATACAAAAATGTGTTTCAAATGCCTCGGGCCCTTACACAGCGTTGATTAGTAAGGCAAAAAATTCATTGAAAACATTCAGTTCATTTATCCACTGGCTTTGTCAAAAGCTTCTAGGTTTAGGTACACAATATGTATGCATTATTCATATACAGCATGAACACTGAAAACTTTCCATAAACTAGGTTTTGATGATAAAAGCTCCTTTTAAGACCCCTTGTTCTTAAATGGCAGCTTTCACTGATGAATTAAAATCCTTAACCTTACTCCTAAACATTTCCATCCTTCTAGTGAGTAATCTGCGCCATCATGCATGTGATGCAATTTCCAGTTTAAACAAAGATTTTAGTTGCAGCGGACTTCTAAGGGTGCCTAAGGTGAAACAAAGAATGCAAAGCAGTCATAATTAAAAACCCCAAAGTAGCAGAACCGTGGAACACCTGAAAGCAGGAACAGAGCGTGTGTGTGTGTGTGTGTGTGTGTGTGTGTGTGTGTGTGTGTGTGTGTGTGTGTGTGTGTGTGTGTGTGTGTGTGAAAGAGAAAGAGAAAGAGAGGAAGGGAGTTGCTATCCTTTCGTGCTTGCCCTCAGAGCATCTTTTCGGACTGAAGTTTCCGCTACTTCCACTTGGGACAAAACTTAAGATTTCTAGTTGCCAAGTTACCACTCAAGATAATGTATGTCAATTGTGGTACAGGATATTCACATAGGTAGACCCAAATAGATAAGGCTACATAGCTAGGGCCAGGCACAAATCCCTAAATTGCATCTGATACCAGCAAACAGATTCCAAATAAATTTCATAAACAGAACCAGGACTTAAGGATGGGGGCGGGGGGTGTTCCACTGCACTCTTGCCTTCTCCCTCCACTGATCCATGGAGAATAGGTCACTGGAACACATGATATCTCTTTCTAAAAGGAAGCTAATGATGTCAACTTGCCTAATGTCACCAACATTTAACTTCAGTTTCATTAAGAAGGGCACAAAAAATAGGATTTTATGGTATTTCTTAGGAACTGCCTATCAAAAAAAAAAAAAAATCACTTAAATATTCTCTGAGAGGTGAGTGAGTCACATGTGAACAATCCATTCCCCTCAGTGTTAATTACTGCACTGCAAAGAAGCTGAACCATCAGGAAAGGGGGTGATGCAGACATATGTCCAATAAAACTACCACCACCCAATCACCCATCTAATACAAACTTTACAATCTGCCTGTTGGGAGCATGGAAATCAGATTCCAGAAGAACACAGACTTGTCACCTGAGATTATAAGGATTTTATGACATGAAAATACTGAACACTCTTCCGTCCCCACCCCACCCCATGTCCAAAAAGGGGAGGGGGTGTGAAGTAGGTTGTTAAACAGTTATTATTTTGCATCAAATTTCACACTTCTTTGCTGTTTACATTTTGTTAACTCCTTTATGGAAAGGAAAACTAATAAATCAGCAAGTTTAATCTTTCAGTGTAAAGGTTTCTCTTTTATCTTCTTGAGGCTGTGAAATCAAGCTGGTGAGCAAAAGTCCAGAGACCCCAGTAAGCAGTCTGCAAAAACATTTTTTAATGCAATCGAGTACCCTGGAGAACTTGGCACTTCTTTCAAAAAATGCAGATTTCCTTCCCTGCCCTAGGTATGGTTACCTTTCTATCATTGATAACTTAGAATAAAGAGAGACAGGCAAAGACATTATACCAACGTCCATACTACAGCACATCATTTGTAAAAATGAGCTTAGTAAACTCTGTAATCGGGCATTAACTTGAACAAAAGAAATCCGCCACATTCTTTCCTTAATAGAAGTAACTTATATTCTAGAAATTGTACTTAATACTTACTGTAGAGTCTTTACCTCACTAAATCTTAATAGAACTTTTATAAACTGACTTTTTTCACCATCTGCTAACTGTACTTTCATTACAAGATTTTAATGATGCCATCATATTTCCACATAATATCATACGGACCAGTATCTTCTAAGCTAAGTAACAGGAAGAATGAGAAATTTCCTGTTTACAAATTTTTTTTTTTTAGCAATAACCAGTTACCAATATGCAAGTAACAGCACCAAATGAGGGAAACTAGTTTTTCTTAGTAATTTGCTAAACTAAAATTCAAAATTCAGAACACTTTAATAAGGTTACTACTTAAGAAAATTAACTGGGTATTTCATACCTCTGAAAGGAATTTGTTCTGGCCCTGCTTTGCCTTAAATCGTTTGATCTTTTGCTGAATTCTCTTATCTTTTTCCAGATCTTCTACAGATGCCCATTGACAATGAAGATAAGAGCTAAAAGAATAAAATAATATACTTGAAAAACATGTAGAAAATCATCTTTTATTATTCTCAAAAAATCAACTAAATAATGAACGAAATAAGCGGTTTACCTACTAATAGAGGCTGCTGATCAACATTCAATACAATTATTCATGTTTGAGAATAAGAAAAAAATCAATAATTGTGCCTGAAATTTGTCTTCCGTCCTGAGCCTCCAGCTCTCCTATTTATCTCCCATTAAAAAAAGAAAAGGACCTACTAACAAGCTGTTTTCATAAGCGAATGGATTACACTTCAATAAAAAACAATTAGCACTACAGGGTGGCCTTAATTATGAATTTACATTTTGAGCCTTTTATCATTAATTGGGAAATAAAAGGTTTTCATCAAGTTAAGAGAATTCAGATTTAAAACAGCAAAGGTAAACATAACTTAGTCCTTCTAGAGCAATCCGAGAGAAAAGAACCCTCACCTGCTCTCTGAACACCCATGACCCAACCAGCCCCTGGTCAGTTTCTGCCCTGCCAGCCTCATTCATCCAGGAGCTCTGAAATGACGTCTCGTGGACCCCCGTGAATTTGTCACTCTCTACTGTCTACCTGGTCCTCGCACTGAGCCAGTCCCCTCCTCTTCAGATTCACCATGCCTGCTCCGAGCACAGGTGTTCTCTCTAACCTCAACTTGAACACTCTCACCCTCCCTTTTACTTCCCTGAGACTCACAGGTATATAGTTAATATTTTACGGTAGCTTTGACATTTTGGTTTGCTATTTCAATACTCTTTTGTACCATCATTTTCTCCCTGTCCCAGATAGCCTGGACTGTCTCTTATTTCTCTTTCTGGTGATGACATTAAAAAGAAATGAGGTGCCTGAATATGTACCTATTTCAAAATCAAGGTACTACTACTCTTAGAAATTATGCAGCCATTCTAAAATCTGTCAAAAATGATTAATGACATGGGAAAGGCTTATGATATTAAGTGTCATATCATTTATATTTATGTAAAGTCTAATATGCAAAAGGTAGGACTGTTTTAGTCCTACAGTTGACTGACAGAGACAAGGACTTTAAATACGTATGCCTCAATAGGATAGGAATTGATATAAACCCTGTACACACATACACACAGAGAAAAAAGACTAGATGAAAATGCATCAATATGTGAATAATGATATTTTCTGGGTGGTAAGACTGCAAGTATTTTCTTTTCTACTTTCAAGTACTTTCCCAATTTCCAATAAGTAATATGCAATACTGTTACTGCATATTATCAAGAAACAAATATTATAAAAAATAACCTAGTCTAGTCTACTTATTGGATAGAAAAAGGCATGGGTGCAAGTCAACACTCTGTCTTTGCTGAGGTACACATGCCTTTAAAGCACCACCAGTGTGGCTGTGAAGTGGACAGAGGCATCAGTCTCACTCTTCCTCTTGTAAACTGGGCTGGAATTTTTGGATACTGACTCTGCTTTCCTAAATGGAGAAAAACCACGGACTCTTCCACTAAGATCAGAAAGAAGGCAAGTATGCCCACTGCCTCCACTATTTTTTTTTTTTTTAAAGATTTTATTTATTTGACAGAGCGAGAGCAGGAACACAAGCAGGGAGAGTGGAAGAGGGAGAAGCAGGCCTCCCGCGGAGCAGGGAGCCCGATGCGGGGCTCGATCCCAGGACCCTGGGATCACGACCCAAGCCAAAGGCAGATGCCTAACGACTGAGCCACCCAGGCACCCCCCACTGCTTCCACTATTATTCAATATTGTATTTGAGGCATTAGCCAATGCTATTAGACAAGAGAAAACAAGGGGAGCAATAATTGGAAAGTAAGAAGCAAAACTATCTCTATTTGCAAATGATATGATTGCATAACTGGAAAACCCTAGAGAGTCAATTAGAAAACTACTAATTCAAATAATAAAATGAAATAATTTAGCAATGTAGCAGGATATAAAATTAACATACAGAAGCCAATAGCTTCCATTTACACAAACAATAACCAGTTAGAAGATACAACGGTAGAGAAAACCTCTTTTATGTTATCAACAAGATTAAATGCTTAGCAATAAATTTAACAACAAAAAAAAGTGTGAAATTTACATACGGAAATATTTAAAACCCTTCTAAAAGACACAAAAATAGAGCTGGACCAACTAGAAAGGCATTCTTATTTTTAGATAGCATGAGTCAACGTCATAAATCATAAATTTGTAAATGTAACACAATATACGTATAAATAAAATATAAACAAGCATTTTTATGGTGCTGGACAGGTTAATACTGACTTATATATAAAAATAAACATGCAAGGACATCCAGGAAAACACTAAAAAGGAAAAGTTTTTAGGGGAAACTAGATATACCAGATATTAAAATACACTATAAAGCCTTAAAAGTAGAACAGTGTGCTACTGGCTCATGAATAGACAGGCAGACCAAAGGATTAAAATATGGTATAGGGGCACCTGGGTGGAGCACCCAATACTTGATTTTGGCTTAGGTCAGGATCTCAGGGTCATGAGATCAAGCCCAGTGCAGGTTCTCTCTCCCCCTCTGGCCCTCCCCTGCTCTCTCTCTCTCTCTCTCTAAAAAAAAGGTACAAATATATTTCCAAATAAATACATAAATTTAGTACATGATAAGGGTTACATCTCAAATCACTGGGACAAAGATGGACTTTGTAAATAATGGTGCTAGAACAACAATATTTGGAAAAGTATAAAATCAGAACAACCAAATATTATTGTGTTTTATACCATACTGAAGAATAAACACTAAGTGGATTAAGCATCTGTATACAGAAAATGAGACCATGTAGGTACTATAGGAAAACATGGCAAATTCCTCTTTAACCTGGGGATAGGGAAAAGCTTTCTAGCTATGGCTCAAAAGCCATATCCAATAAGAGAAAAGATTAATAAATCTAACAACATAAAAATTTCTTCAATTTACACTGCAATAAAAATATAAAGTCAAAGGACAACTGAAACTGGGAAAGCATAATTGCAACATATAACACAGAAAAAGGACTAAAGCACAACAGAAAAATGGGCAGAAGACATGAACACACACCTGACAAAAGAAAATATAAAAATGGTCATTAAATTTATGAAAAGATGTTCTCATTCACAAATAAAAAAAAAAAAAAAACTAAAGCGAAATACAATTTCTCCCAAAAAATGAAACCACCATACTACGTTGGAAAGGTTGTAGGGAAAGAGGTGGTCTCTTACATTGTTGGTAGGAATGCAAAGGGCCATTCCCTTATGGAAGGGAATGTGGCAATACCTAACAGAACTACATATATATTCGCCTTTGAATATACCAATCCCACTCCGAGGAATTCACCCTCAAATTGTGCCTCCAACAATTCGAAAATATATAGGCATGAGAATATATACTGTAGCATTGTCTGTAGCTATAAAATATCAGAAGCCATTTACATGCCCACATACATAAGAGACTGGTTGGATGAGCGATGATACAGCCATGCAGTGGAGTACTACTACACAGCAGTAACAAAGAATGAAGAAGACTTCTGGATTGATACTAACTTCCAAATATAGTATTATTAAAAAGCAAAGTGCAAATGTGTACTGATAGTTGCTATTTTGTATGTAAGAAAGAAGAGAAAAATAATAAATATTTTATATATATAAAATATTTTTATGTATATGTATTTACACACACACTCACACACACATATATATACATATGTATGTTATCTGCATGTTCATGCCAAAAATTACAGAAAGGATAAATCTGGGATTAGTGACAAGGTAAGTAGGAATGGGGTGGAAGGGAAGGGAAAAGGACGTGCTCTTCATGAACTTGAAAAGAAGAAAATAAGGGGCGCCTGGGTGGCTCAGTCGTTAAGCGTCTGCCTTCGGCTCAGGTCATGATCCCGGGGTCCTGGGATCGAGTCCCACATCGGGCTCCCTGCTCTGCGGGAAGCCTGCTTCTCCCTCTCCCACTCCCCCTGCTTGTGTTCCTGCTCTCGCTATGTCTCTCTCTGTCAAAAAAATAAATAAAATCTTTAAAAAAAAAAAGAAAGAAAAGAAGAAAATAAGATCAACAAGAATGGTGGGTAGTTGAGGCACCTGGGTGGCTCAGTCTGTTAAGGGTCTGACTTCGGCTCAGGTCATGATCTCAGGGTCCTAGAATTGAGCCCCATGTCTGGCTTCCTGCTCAGTGGGGAGTCTGCTTCTCCCTCTCACTCTGCCTCACCGCCTCACCCCACTGCTCGTGTTCTCTCTCTCTCTCAGATAAACATATAAAATCTTAAAAAAAAAAAAAAAAAGAAGAAGAATGGTGGGGTGCTAAAATGGAATATAAATACAGACAGGAACTGAAGACCAAACTGAGTATCAAATAAATAACATAACCACCCTGAAAGGGGGGCAGGGGGAAGAGAAGAATAAACCCAAGAAAATTCTGAACCAAGTATTTAGCTTCTAAAAACCCTTTGGCTAAATACAAAAATTCTAAATACTGAATGAACTTTATAGTTGGTAGGCTTCTTTTCCACAAAAATATGGTCTAGTAAATTGGAAAACACTTCCTGTATATTCTAGGACTGACAAATAAGCAAACATATTAGGGATAATAAGAGCCAGGTTTCTCTTGGTTGAAGAAGGGAGTCATTACTATTGGAAGGAGAAAGGACTGAATGAGCCCTGTGGTGCTGCTGAAATAAAACCAAAACTACTGCTATAAAGGCATTGATTCTCATCGCTGTTAGTTAAGTAGATAGGTAGGTACACAGAGGTATGTGTGTATGTGTAATAAACATGTGTACATGTAACATGTATCGTGCACACGTGCATGCACATGCACAGACATGTGCAGGGGGCCCACCTAGCCCTCTCCACTGAGAGGCCCCAGAAGAGCGGACTCCCCTGCAGCAATGAGCACACCTAGTACTCAACTCGTGGTTTCTAAATGCCATTCTCCAGTAGAAACAACCAAGGCTCTTTGGAGAAATAACCTAGTCCAGGACTTAAACAGGGAAATTACAAGATGAGTCTGGAATATCCTCTGGTGTCAGAAAGTAAGGAAGTGCTCAAAGAAGCATGGGGACAAAGCAAAGGGAGACAGGATCCAACCTGAAGGGGTTCCCACTGGCCAAATCTGGGATAATGTGAGCAAAGTAAATACTGATATGATAATAAAGAATTATGGCCCACTGAATAAAATAGGACTCTGCAAGTCTACACAGCCACAAAGAAGCAAATTTAGGTCAAATTCTCCCTTACGGCGGAAACCCAAATAATGCATTTAGAATGGGTGATGGAATAAGTAAATCCTCACTTAGCAACTATCATCACATTTAACAGTCTCAAAAATATCTTTCCAGAAGATACTTTTTTAATTATAAAAAGGACAACAGGAATTCTTTATACCATTTTGCAATTTTTCTGTAAATCTGAAATTATGTCAAAATAAAAGGTTAACAGAAACTGTTAATTTTATGAAAATTTTAATTTCCCTTAGAACTCAATAATATCAGACAGAAAAGCTCTTTTTTTTAGAACTATGTTTGCCTCATCTCACATGACTGACGAAGGATGACTGGTGTCCCCTGGCCTGGGAGGGCAGTACCTAGTCACGAATGAATCAAGCACCTCAAGCCCCACTTCCACATGCTGATTTGGATGGATGCCTAACTCATGGTGCCATTTTGTGGGAATCAATACTTGAACTTCTTTGCTCTATGTCTGATTTGATAAATCTACCAGAGAACTCTCTCTGGCTTACTTAGTTATCTCTTCCTCACCGATCCTGACACTTCCCTCAAATGACTATATATGAAATCATGTCATATGTATAATTTCCACATGTGTACAACTCATCGTGCTCTAAGTATAAAATGATGACAACACCCACCTAATACAGACCAAGCATTTTTTATCACTGTATTCTGTATTTCACTGAACTTCCACAATAACACTGACAAGAGACTTTTTCATCTTTTCACTTGGTAAGGGTCTTGCTCACAAAACTTCACAACTATATTAGTTTATTAACACAGTGCCAGTTGCAACAAAGGACAATGATAGAAACCATGGGCCTGATGCTTTCATCTTCTAAGAGTAGGGTAAATTTTCTTAGGCTGTTTTGACAGCAGCTCCCAAAAGCCTCTCTTTAAACTCAAGAACCTATTAAATATGGTACTTGAGCTCCTTGCCTTGAACATTTTTAATTTAATTTTTACATCATCCATGAAGATTTTTGTCCTTGTTCTGTGATTGTTGCTTAGACTAGAAAAAGGCCACAAACTTCTTTAGCAGGATGACTACTGATCCTCACAACTATGCTGCCTCGTCAAAATGTGTCTGGTCCTACATCTACAATAAAGAACAATAACTCACTGTGTTCTTCAATTCAGTTTTCTAAAAGTTATACAATTCAAATTTACCAATCAAAAACAGACAAACAAAATCATAGCTGAGCGCATTTCAAAATGTGAATGATGTCACGGTTTTCTAGAGCCTTCGCCTGATAGTAGAGATCTCATCTCAAGCGGAGGAGGGAGAGAGGCCTCAGAGAGTAAACTTCACTCTCAGAGGACAGGCAAATACTACTTCACTCACTTTTCTATTATTGTATGAGCTTTTATCCCTTCTAAAAAGAATTTCTTGGTTATACATGAAAGCTAGTCAACTTTTATACCAATTACTCATTTTCCAGGAAAATTAAATTCATGAAATTTCAAAGGCAAAAAAGTTAGCAGGCAATGGCCTCCAAAGCACTAAATAAACCATACCAAAATTTCCCAATTCCCACTTATTTTTTCATTTTTCCAATTACTTTTTAAATCCTTATTTAGGATTTAATCGGGGATCCCGATTAAAAGAAAAAAAATCACTGTTTACTTACAAGTTTTTGTATTTCACATAGAATTCCTCAACTTCTACCTCCTCTCCAGAGTCCTTCTGCAACAAAAGAAAATTTCAGGCACATGCTTAAAACCAACTACTAGAATATTCCAAAAGTAATGATTTACTCCCATAGGAACACAAAACAGGAATGACAAAGGCAGTGCTGGACGTTCTTTTAAGGACGAGCACGTTGTGAGTGGTAGGAGGCCAGGGAGATGAAGACTAACACGCTTAGGCCCATGCATGCTACTCGATGTGCTACAGCTTCTAAGACATGAATCATTTTAACTCCTCCCTAACCACATGCAGCTTCATTCACAACAACCTGACCCCAAATTTGGCTCTCTGCCAAACCCACAGTGTTAAGGAGACGCCAAGTGTACCATTTTCTCAGGCAGCAGCCAATTAGCAACTGCTCTCCTGAATGCCATATGTATTATTTTTGGCTGCCTCGTGGCAACTTTACATTGTGGGTTTTGTAATGTTTTAAAATATTTAAAAGACATTTATTCCTCCATATAGTTAATAACTCTAAACAAGAAACCATATAAAACTAAACCTTGTTCTTATGCTGTAATATCAGTGCATCACAATTCACAGTTTTAGTTTTACTCAATGGTACAATTAAAATCTCTCAGACAAGATGTCTCACACACATAGCAGCCAAATAAAATTAACACTCCAACTACTACATTTAGGTAAGGTTAAAATCATGATACGCAACAGCCAAATCAAGAGTTCGGTGGTAAGATTATCTACACCATTTCCCTTGATCCCACCTACTGCCGTGCGTGCAGAAGATACCGCTCAAATGATATTTTAAGTATCTCTTTCAGTATTTTTTTCTCTTCTGGTTTTAGGCTGTTAAGCAAGTCATAATATGTCATTTTCTCCTGAACATTTGATCAGATAAATCAGGGATATAAAACGTAAACACCACTTACAGATGTTTAGGGATTGCTTTTACACTCTTACAAGAGCACCCAAGCCTGCCTTGAGGGTCACACTTGGCTAAGCCGCCTCAGAGATGCTGCGAAGAAAATTAAGGCAAGTAGGAACATGGCAGAGGACAAACAAAGGAGAGAAGACTAGACTGGATGACAGGCTGGCGCAGGCTCTGCTCAAAGAGGCTACAATTTCTCTCGATCCCTAATCTTCAAACTACTATCAAAGACTGTGAACTTAAACTTTTCTTTAAAGCTCTCACATGTATCAGTTGAACCTAAATTTTAAACTGTTTTTTTCCACCTGGATAGAGATCAGCAGTTAGAAGACTGGATATTCAAGAGTGTAGTCAAAGCCCATTAATATCTGGTTCTAACCTAATGACCTATATAAATGGTCATAACCATAAACAGCTTTTTAACCAATATATATAGAACACAATCAATATCCCAAACTTTCAGTTGTCCAAAATAGGAATAGAAATGTTTGCCAGATACCCTCAAGAGCCAGCAACATAAACCTGGAATTAATTTAGAGATAAATTCTAGTCAATTCAAGTGACAATCTATCCAGCCCCACCTTACTTTTTTTGAGCCCCAATGTTACTCCTCCTACTCACACGTTTCAGCAGTCATTCTGAAATGCATTATCTCTGCACAGAACTGGATATTCCAGTAGAAAGGCCAAGACAAGACAGAAGACAACCAGGGTAAAGGGAAAGCCAGGATGAGCCTAGATCTTTTGACACCTGTCATAGCATTATCATGAAATTCAATTCTAGAATGGAATTCAAATGTCTGGTCTACCCTTTTTACTCTCTGGGTGCTAACTATATTTCTTTCAATTCAGAAAGAGTGTTTCAAAATTACGTTATCTTTGAGGTAGTAAAACAAAACAAAACAAAACAAAACCAAAAAAGCAAGCTTTATCATTTCTATGCTCTATTATTTCCTGATTTCCTTCTTCCCAATCTTTCCTCCTATACTGTCTTTTCCATCTCATTCTAAATAGTCTCACCGGCCCATTAATTTCCAAGTGGGTATGAAGGCACACAGGATCAACTCTGGAACAATAGGGATAGTTTTCATTCTGAGTCCTGTTGCCAGAAAGCTCTGACTCACAGCCATGAACTGTCTGTCCCTGACTCTCATCAATACCCATTTTCTTGTCATAATCAGCTATTCCTCTAGGAACCTGCTGTGGAGATGCCTAACAAGAGAGTCTAGAACTGTCTGAGGGAAAGCAATTAGGTTCCAAGGCTTCCTGTAGTAGCACTGGGAGCTGGTGTAGAATTCTACCAGGGCCTGTTTCTTTTGGATTAGAAGCTGTTCTTTGATTAAGTGACCACACATACTGGATCACCTTGCCCCTAGAACTCTAAGTAGAGCTGTTTTATACCTTTTGTTTCACAGAAATACGATCTTGCCGACCTCTTCTGCTTTATTAATAGCAAAACAACTAACAAAAGTATGTGAATTCATAAGCCCTCAGGAACACCATTTTAATTATTCACTAAATGGCAGTTTGACCAGCCTCTGGTGATAGTTGGAAACAGCCCCAACAACTCCCCCCCATGTCTATAATGGGCATAACCAATGAACAATTGACTCTGAACACACGTGTGCGTGCACACACGTGAAGAACCAGCAAATTTATTTTCTGGACAACTACTATTACATTTGAGAGCCCTCTAAAGTAATGTTATGTGTTCAACAGAATATTTTAAAGAAATGGGTGTATCTCTTCATTAGACTCCAAAGCTAGTCTATGAAAATCTTTATTATTCATATGAAATTTAAAGTTCCAAACATATTAAGCCATACTCGTTCCCATTGTTCAAAGGAACCAGAAAATTGACTCCTTTGGCCACCTGGATTCTACAACAGCAATCCAGTAATGATAATCCTATAGCCTAAAATAATGACCTTTCCTAAGCATTCTATTACTAAATTAAGCAGCCACACTGGAGAAACAAAGCTAAACTATAGTGCCAAAAGGGAAAATGTTGTTAAATAATTGACAACAGAAAGAGAAAGCACCTTGATAAAGGTATCAATAAAGCAAAGTTACAAATCACTTCCTACTTCTGACCCAACCTACTCTATACTCTAACCAGAGATAGCAAGTTCTAGTTCACTTATGGAGAAATAGGACATAATAAATGCGATGAAGAGTTTTTGCCTGCTTTACATACTATTTGTTGTTGTTATTAGTGGGCTCAGCTGAAGAGGATTAAAACAAATAGCCTGGAATTTAAAATTAGCTCTTAAGAAAATATATAGGATAACTTAAAGAAAAATAAAGAATTCCAGGGAATAGGGGCGCCTGAGTGGCTCAGTCATTAAGCGTCTGCCTTTGGCTCAGGTCATGGTCCCAGGGTCCTGGGATCAAGCCCCGCTTCAGGCTCCCTGCTCCGCGGGAAGCCTGCTTCTCCCTCTCCGGTTCCCCCTGCTTGTGTTCCCTCTCTCGCTGTGTCTCTGTCAAATAAATAAATAAAATCTTTAAAAAAAAAAAAAAAAAAGAATTCCAGGGAATATAGTCAGAATTCACTTTTAAAACTATTTTTGACCTTCCAATACAAAAAGAATTTGAATTATTATTCCCCAAGGACAGATGGCTCCAAGCAGAAAGGGCTACATGACGGGCTAAATGTGGAAAACAAAAGAAAATTAACCACTGTACAATCCAAAAGTCCATTCTGAAATCTACCTCAAAATTCAAATACAAGTATCAACTACATCCCTTCCACTGGGTCTCACATGCATGAATGTGAGTTTAGAACGACATACATGCCTGGGCCATCCCTATTTAACACGAGGCGCTGAATTACGGAGGCTCGGCCAGACGAGCTCTGTGTCTGCATGACTCCATCACAATGGGAAATGCTTCTCAGGCTACAGTGATGAGTTCAACGGACTCTGAAAACCATTATCTGAGTCCCCACCATGTGTTAGCACCATGTAGGGTAGCCTCTGAGAGCTCACAGCGAGTTCCTGTAGCGCTGCCAGGGGAAATAAAGGCACCTTCTCACAGCTACTTCTTCAACTATTCATGGTAGTAGGCATAGCTAGAATCCACAGGAAGATCTCAAATTTCCTTTTGTTTCTATTTGCCACACTTTGCTCCAACGTTAATAAAGCTGATTTTAACTAAAGTAACTATTTCAAGAACATTACCAGTTTAAAAAGTTAGTACCTGCTCATGTTTACAATGTTCTGATGGTTTTTTACCACACTTTATGAAATACCAGTCGTGTACAAGCACTTCAATGAGCTCTATATCTCGTCCTGACTTTAAATCACACCTCAAGGCATACCTCCCCTTCCAGAGCAATTTTTCCATTCATCTCCGTCCGAAAATTCACCACCAACTCAACAAATACTCCACCCTCATATAAAAACACAGTGATTTTTAACCTCCTATGATAAAATAACCCCAGCCGTCTATAAATGGTAACAATACCTATTCCTAACTGTGGGTACCTACCTTTTAAGGGTCATGAGAAAAGAAAAAGAGCTGTAAAGTGGGCAAAGCAGAAAGAAAACGCAATGTCCTACATAATGCATAGTCTAAGTAGCTCTGAGTAACAGAGCTAATTATAATGTGCAACCCCCAAACCTGCCGAGTATGCCTACTGAAGCACTATCAACTGGATGAAAATTAAACATCGCATCCAAACCACAGGCTCTTTACTCCAAGTCACTTCAATTCAGTGAAGGGGATTATTCTTTAGAGCATGTAAAGTATTTAAATTTTACCATATATCTACAATTCACAAATTAACAGTTCCAGAGTCATTAGCAGGACAAAAACGCAACCTTTCCAATGAGTTAAATAGTGCTCATTTCTGCTTGAACAGGTGGGAAATTTGGTTGAAATTTTATCATTTAATTCATCAGAGAGGAAGTCATCACGTTCAAAGAGTCAACAGATAGCCACTCCATATCTCCCCCCCCCATCCCCCACACTCAATTTGAAAATATCTTTATATGTCATTCTTGATTATTTTCATGCGAACTAGAGCTGTATATTCTGATAAAAACCCATACTCTGAATAACACAATAGAAAAGCAAACAGTACTGCAACAAAGGTAAAGAGAAGTGCCCTGCTGGTCTAAAACCATTTTCAAGGGTTTCTAGACAGTAGCATTTGAAGAGCAAAGGTTCCCTATTTGATAAGCCTGGGGTCTCCCGGATTCCTCCACATCTCTCTCTCAATGGGAAATTATATTTTGTATACGTCTTACGTTTTTATTCTAAAAAAAAGCTGATTTTACATATCAAAACAATGAGGTTGTACTCCCACCTATCTGGAAAGTAAATAAAAAGAAAGAACTGCATTTGACAATGATTCAAGCTGAAAGACAGGCACCCTATATCTAAAGGACACCACTTTCTAGGGACACTGGAAATTGTATGCTGGAACACAGAGATGCATCTCGATGACTATGTAATTCTTCAAGCAAAATAAAACATTTTCTCCAACTGGGCAAGAGGGAGATGGTTGGGATGAAACGGGGAATCTTGATCAGTAAAAGAAAATATGGTGTTACTGGACTGCTTTGTCACAGAGGATATGTGTTCCTCAGTGACAAAGTTATCAGACTAGTGACAGGTATTTAAGAGTTCACCTTTGCAGATCAACATAAATTTTGACTAATTCTGAAGAAATCATACTAAAGAAAGTCATATTATCTTCAAAAACTACACTGAAGGGGCACCTGGCTGGCTCAGTCGGTGGAGCATGCGACTCTTGATCTCAGGGTTGTGAGTTCAAGCCCCGCATTGGGTGTAGAGATTACTTAAAAAAAAAAAAAAAAAATAGAATCTTTAAAAAAAAAAAAATTATGCTGAAAACAGTTCTGTATTTCACCTTTGCACTGACAAAAAAAGATATTAATGAATATTTTAACTGGATATGAAGAATGTTATGAAAAGTATGAGAAAACACCTACTCACTAAAATGATAAACCTCCATCCTGGGGCAGGGGCAGGGACGGGGGCAGGCAGGGAACTTTCCTAAGGGAGATGAGAGGTAAATTCATGTTTATAATTTTTATAAATAATATTTATGAAAGAGGCAGCCTATAACTCTAAAAGCCCTATACATTTCTTTGGTGACCGTTGAGTAAGAATTCTTGCCTACTCTAAATGGGGTAAATAAAGCACTGATTGTTTGATATATTTCAATTTCATTTGGGGCTAAAATTCCCAAAGTTTTATATTTGGCTAATAAATCAAACAGGATTAGAAATATCACCAGAATTTTGTTTCACAATAGTGAATTTTTTAAAGGAAATTATAAAGCAAAAAATAATTTAAGAGTCAGACATACACCACAGATTTTGATCACTCCAAATGGTGCTTACCTGTTTTTTTACTGAACGACTGCTCATGATTTTTTCTACCACTGGACCTTCTGCATCAACAGATTCCTTAAACAAAAACAAAAGCAAAAAAAAAAAAAAAAACAAAGCAAAACAAAACAAACAAAAAAAGTAGAATAAATCAGTCCAAATGGAAATCATTTCATTCCATGCTATAAAAATAAGAAATCATCCCCTTTGCACATCCATCCCCTTTTAATTCATACCCTTTAAATTACTGGGTACAAAGTCACCAGTGAGAAATATGACTGAAAAGTCATATTTTTTTTTTAAATATGACTCTCTCTCTCCAGAAAGGCAAAAGGAAGATATGTGTTTATTACTTCATGATTATGTGGTTTAATTACGTGGACTAGCATGGGTCCCTAAAGCCAGAGAACATTCAAAAACTCCAGCTGCCAACTGAAAATAATCTCCATATGACAGCAGTCAAAAATATAACTTTTCCTCATCTATATCCATGGGGTAAATATACTCATCATTCTGTTATTGTAGGCAGCTTTTATCTATGTTGGTCACATAAAACGTTATATAACAACTTAACATAGCACAAATTACCAAATAAAGTAAAAAACTGCATTTAATATACTTTTCAATGGGTTACCAGTTTGTTAACTGAAGTACAGTAATGGTAAAAGGGCATAAAAAAAAAAGATCTTTACAATAATCCATCCTACATTACTACCCATATTTTATACAAACTATTTTATCCATCATTTACATTGCACAGAGAATAAAGTATGCCCTGCTGGGTACTACAAGGCAGTAATTTCATAAAGGGGTTCTGACGGTGCCTAACAGCAGGAGACAAGCTTGAGTGGCTTATTAAAGTCCCAGAAGCTAGAGCCCTGAATTCTTCAGAGGTAAATTCAGCCGCCTCCTTGCATCCTTGCTCTGACTCTTCCTCAACATAGACCATTAATTCTCCAAAACTGTGTCAAATTACGTATCACAGGCTTATATAAAAATACATTTCAGCAAACAGGGCTTTCTAAAAGATACTGCTGAACAACTACTAGCCCACAGCACGTGAGCCACCAGTAGATGAATGTTCTCCGGCTCAGAGCCCAAGGCTTCTGGCTATGAAATCTCCGGTCCACCTTCTCCAAGGCACATGAGTACCACACGGAAAGGCGGCTGACCTGCTGCTCCGACTGCGAGGTGTTGGAGGGGGAGTCTCTCCCAGCAGTGTCTGCATCATCTGCCTCCTCATCAGAAATCTTGAACTCCAGGTCTTCCGTGTATCGCTTTCTCTTCACCTGCCTGCTGGAACGTCTCTTCTAAAACAAAAACAAACAAAAAACCCAACAAAGCAAGTTTAAAAAGCCATCACTGATGCTCTTTATAACTTTTCAGATGGTAAGATATATGTATTTTTTTTTAATCTTAAAGAAAAGCTGATGAGTTTAACCCTGTAAGTCACCTAAGAAGCGACAGTGGCAATGAACATAATGGAGATGGGGGGAAATCTGGAGTCAGCCGCGGGGGGCTGCCGAGGCTCCACCACCAGCTACCAGACCTTCAGCTGGGCAACGGAAGAAATGACAGAACTGATTCTTTACTCAGAAGTGAAAGCAATATAGAAGCTGGGTGACAGGTATATAGGAGTTCATTTTACTATTCTCTCTACTTTTGTATTTTAAAATTTTTTCTCTAATAAAAGGTCCAAAAAAGTGAAGGCATTAGAAGATAATCTGCAAATTATGAAGTTCTATATAAATACTGAAATAGTATTTCAGAGGGCCATTTAAATAAAAGGTTTGCATTTTAATCTTGGCAATAGTCTGAATATTTTTGAAGAGATGAAGGACTGAATGGCAGAATTTATAATGAATGACTACAAAAACTAACTCTATTCTTTTGGTTAAATTTTTTACCACACTGATTAAAATGTAAAATCCTGGCAATAGCTGGTATTAGTAAGACTATTGGTAAAATAGATCCCCTCCCACCCCAGTGTCAAAAGGGAACCCAATCCACCTTTGCAGGACAGTGTGGTCATGTCTGTCAAAATTTAAAACATGCCCACCCTTTGACCCTAGCAATTGCACTTCTAGTAAGGTACATATCTTCAGAATATCTGCAAAATACCTCCATTGTTTTTTAGACCCAAACTTTTAGATCTTAGAATATCTGGAAGATAAATTATAAAATTAAAAAAAGCAAGTCACATAATAATAAGTAACTTCTAATTCTATTTAAGGTAACAGAAGCGCTTGTGCATATCTTGTATATGTGGATCATCAATACATAAACTCAAGACAAGGACACTGAATGTCCTGTTTATTTCTCTATGACTCAATGAATATTTCCTAAAAAAATGAACATACATATGTGTATTCGTTTTCAATCAACAACAACAAAAAAACTGAAAAGACACACAACAAATTGTTAGTAACTACTGATTCTAGGGAGTGAAGTGAATGGAGCAGGAGGAGTTTTACACTTTCTGTTCAAAATAATTCTGTACTGTTAGACCTTTCTGATGAAGAATTAGTTTTGTCAGTTAATTAAAAATGAGGAGAAATAACCTTTCATTAATATGTGTATTTGATAAAAATCTAACATAACTATAAAATGACATGTGTAAGTTTTAAATCACTGATAAGTATAAGATTACAGCTTGTAAATGAGTTCATGAAGCACATAGAATAAAAATACTGAGAAAAGTAACACTAGTGAACTTTTTACTAAGAACTATGAAATAAAACTTTTTAAAAAGAGACTCGTGAATTTTAAAGTTGGTCAGTAGTAAGGCAGAAAGGCAAGTCACCCCATCATGCAGATCTGGGGAGGAACAAGCAAGGACATTTGTGGCTCGAGTCAGGACCAAGGAAGCCCAGCACCTTTACCCTCATTTTGTTTTATTACTTTTCTGCTCTCTCTGCTCTCAAGACAGGATGTGAGATGACTCACAACACAAACTCAGTATAATATGACCATCAAATAAGTTGTTGGAGACTATAAGCTCTTAGCCCTACACGGTTGTGACCGGAGGGGTGCAAAGCACCTTTCTGACTCAAGGTCTGTGGGATAACATCTTAATAATGGACTTCCTAATGGCTCAGACCAGCAGGAATAGCAACCTAGACCAGAGGTTCCTCCTCTGACCCTCCTAGTCAGCCCCGCCCAGAACCAATTCCAGGTCAGGGGGGACAAAAATCAGCAGGGGTTCTGCCATCTGTGACCCTTCCCCACACCACCGAAGGCAGTCTGACCTTGTGGACCCTGGAGTTGAGCGCTGAGCATCTGAATTAGCCCTGGTTCTCACTACGTGACCTTGGACATGTTATTTTGTGGACCTCAGTTTCCTGGTCTGCAGAATGGGGTTAATGGTAGTTAACTACGTCATAAGCATACTTGAAGATCACATAAAGGAATTAGACCACACAATGGAATTCATTTAAAGCATTTAGAACAGTGCATGGTACAAATGAATGCCAAATGAAATTAGTAGGACTAAAGTCAACATGATTAAGCTCCACCTTTCCAAAAAAAAAAAAAAAATCAGAAAGCCACTGAGGCTACAAGGCCAGGCTACCTTGCACAGCTTCCCCTCTCTCTTCCCAAAGCTGATCCAGAGTAACTCCTGCTCCTGTACCCATTTAACCACCCCTCACTTTTCAACTGTCAATTTCTTTAAGCTATAAAGGGCTGTTAAGAGGAACAATATTTTAATTTTGTAAAATTTGGCATAATATCTGTATTTCATTTAATATATCAATTTAAACTGAAATGCACTAATCTGTATTTTCATCTTGTCATTATTTGAAAGATTTCGGTGACTCAAAACAAAGTGTAAGCATTCCATTTAAACCATAACTCAAGGGGCGCCTGGGTGGCTCCATCAGTTAAGCGTCTGCCTTCAGCTCAGGTCATGGTCTCCGGGTCCTGGGATCAGCCCCGCATCCGGCTCCCTGCTCAATGGGGAATCTGCTTCTCTCTCTCTCCCTCTGCCCCTCCCCCTGCTCATTCTCTCTCTCACTCTCTCTCAAATAAAATCTAAAAAAATAAAATAAGCCATAACTCAAAACTTCTGAACTGACACTAAAATAATAGGTCAACTTGTTAAGCTTCGATTGCTTTAGAAAAGTTGCACATAATTAACACGGCTATACCACAGAGAAGACTTAAACGTGTTTCCACTATCTCTCTGTTGTAGTACTTTGAGATACAATTTTGAGTTTACATTATATGGCATTTACTAGTTTAAACAAATCAATTGCAGAACTCAAGAACTGTAAGCTCTTTATGCATATGCTACAGGAAGAAACAACAAACAGCAATCAGCATCACTTCCTGTGTCAGGGACACAGAGAAAGACCTGCCTTCAAAGTCAGATCTCCTTGGGTGGTTGCTTGTATGAGCTACTGAACCCATAACAGTTATGCACTAGCCAATTAGAAAGGATGTACTGTTGTTCATTTGAATAGATTAGCCTTCTTCTATAACTGAAATGCAGAAGGAAAAAAAAATTAGTATTTCATAAAGTCCAACCGAGTCTCTATTAATACAAATGCTTTTAAGAAACAGCGGCGTTATTTATGAGGGAACAATGGAATTTTCTTGACCTGTGAATAAATCTGTTTAATGTTGTCCAAATACTACTGCCATAAAGGCCCTAGTTTAAGCAAACATGATGCAGGAAAAAACACCCTCGTGCATAAAAATAAAATTTAAAATCATTCAAATACTTTAGTTTAAAAGTCCCTAAGCAATTAAAAAAAGATGTCTACTTACCTTTCCTATCTTTTCAGTGATGTGTAAAAGGAAATTACAAAATTCACCCCAACGGCCCGAGGCATCACAAGCTAGTTACGGAACCAAACCAAACCACATTCATTCACAGGTACTCTCTCTTTCCTCTCCCTTTCAGGCCCTCTTAGCTTAAGCCATTCCGTGACATTATAGACATCAGGGAGCTCTACTAAAAAACAAACAGGGGCACCTGGCTGGCTCAGCCGGAAGAGCATGTGACTCTTGATCTCAGGATTGTGGGTTCGGGCCCCATGTTGGGTGCAGAGATTATTTAAAAATAAAATATTTAAAACAAACAAAAAACCAAACCCATCTGAAATTCTTTAGAAGAGAGCTGCAAATGGCACATTTTTTTTTTCTAACTTTTAAGCAAATTGGTAGAGGTATAGGTAGCAAATACTTAGTGTGGACTGAACACTCAGAAAAAGGCAAGCAGGCTGTTAGGGGCTGACTTCCTATTCGAGCAGGACTCCAGTAACTGTTCCTTGATAACTTAGATGTCATTCACTAAAGTGACATTCTTAGCCATCCCAGTGGAACATATTGGCATGATTCCAGAGAATGTAACAAGGAAATAATTTTTAACTTACCTTATAGTCCAATCAGTGAAGGCAGTGGGCTTTACACACAAGAATCTAAATTCCTAATGTTTATTCCAGTTTTTCAACTGCTTCCTACAAAATTCTCCAAAAGTCAGGAGAACCTAACACTGAAAAGTTCTGCACCGTTGCCATCCAAAAAAGTCACTAACTTGTTCATAGAAACTTTATTATTACATGACTATACATCTCAACTCTGGCCATCAAATGTCAGAAACCTTAAGACAAGCTACAGATTATTTTTATTCTGAAAAATAAAAGAATTGACAAGCAACCAAACTTCAGAGAAAATCAGAAATGTGAAAGCAGCTTTACATGATACATATATCAACATTATGTTAACACTAATACATACACATCAACATTGAAAGATACATTTACAGAAGTAAATGAAGATTCTCAGTTTTTTTTATCACGGGGTCAAAGATGAAAAAACCACGAAGTCAGGGGTTTAATTTCGTGCTGGCCCCCAGCTCTCACCATTATGGATCTAGTGTTCCAGACAACAATAAAGCCACCTTTAAAGCAGCTCTGTAACAAAGACAGGGGAGGTCTAGTGTACTTGATATGCGGCTAAAGTTACCCATGCTAAATAACCAAGGCTCGGGATCAGAATGACGGTATTACCTGAACACCTGGGTCCTCATCTTCTTCAGGAGGAGGAGATGGTGGGGGCGTTTTGTCTAAGTCTGAATTTTCAGAACCTTCTGTTTTTCCCTTGTTGACCTTTTTCTTCAAAGCACTTGCTTCTGAATCAGGTTTCTTATTACTAGAATTCAAAGTGGATCGCTTAGTGTTCACTTTTTAATGAGGTTTTCCACATGCCCCATGCCTTATATTTCCCACATTAATATCCCGAAAGTATCAATGACAACTGATAAATCGATGCATGTTGGCCATTTATAGTTAAATGGCACTCTCAATTAAGTTTTTACGGCAAAACTCCACACTGATGACCTTTGGCAAATATCTGACCTAATTAAAAAGAAATTTCATGCAAAAACTCCTAGTACCACACTGAGTACATTTGTTCTTCTAGAGAATGCAAAATCCCTGCCAATATACCAAAGCCATAATGAAAAATCAGATCAAGAAGTAGTTTTGCTATCAAGTTTTTAAGGTACAGAATGTTTTTTTTTTAAATGTCAAGGGAAACTAGACTATAATGATCATTTCTTTGTGTCTCTTGCAAAGAGTTTTAAATACTCCTATTTAAGTCCTTTTCATAACCAACACTACTAGGTGTCCTCTACTATGTCATCCAGCTACATTATTATCCAATGACAGCCTTTTAAAATATAACAAAATATATGGCAATTTCCTGTTCCACATAATTTTACTTAATGCTGTCTTCTTCATTTAAAATAAGCTTTATGTTGGTGCTAGGCATTTTTTTTTTTTTTAACATAGTCACAACAGCCTCTCTTTCAAAAGTTAGGTCTCTGAAATACAAAAATATAGCAAAGCGACCCCAATAATTAAAGTGCATGTTCCATACTATGTTTCTGTCAAACATTAATAGGATTTGAATGTTACATAGGTCAAAAGACATGAATGAACTCTCAAAAAAAAGAATTTTTAAGTTTACCATTACCTTTAGAAACTTTATTTGACATTCTTTTAGAGTGTACATTTAATGCTACCTTCCATTCCAATTTCCAAACCAGCCCCAAGGTTTTCTAACATTATCACATTATCCAACATTTAAATTCACCTAATTATATTTACTATTTCTAGAAAGCCTAAATTCTAACAAATTTGGAAAAAAAAGATGTATTTCAAACACCTTTAAAAAGTTTATTTATTGAAGTTTATAAATTCCAGAAAAGTATGCTGACAGAATGCATTAAACAGCATTTTTTTCAGCCTCAGCTACTACAAAAGACACCAAGACATCTCTATGCTTTTATTTCAATAAAGCACACGTCATGCAAAATATTTCGAAAGCATGTTAGTATAATAAAGTATCCATCACCCACCTAAAATGTATTTTTGTCATGAGTAAAAAAAATATTTGGTAATCCCAAACTAGTTATTTCTAAATACTCAGAGCTTGTTTTTATTTTGTGAACATTTTAGCATAGTAAATAGCCACATAAGGAAGTAACTTACAAGAATTCAAGATTATAGCAAACGGCAGTTAGGTTTAAAGAGCTCTTTTTATTTAAAATTTTTTAAAAGGCAGTGTCCTAAAAACTTCAAGTCCCCAAAAGATCCACGGAAAGAATAATATTTTTTAAATTAAAAAAAAAAATCCATACAACAGTTCCTCATCCAACTGTCCTAGTGTTTACGCTACACATGGACAGAAGTCTCCCCTACTATGAGGCTCCATTTCCAGCATTTATTTCCGCTCTAACTGCCACAAATTATACAATACTACAGCTGAACGCTGGGCCCCTTTCCTTTCATCTGCACGCCAAGAGCAATCAGATTACCCTGGTAACCAGCGGTCACATGACCAGCACCTGCTCTTTTGGCTGGATGCCACTGACTAAAGCCATCTGCTTCCCTCAATCAGCTTTCAAACATTCTCAACACCTGCGCTGCAGTGTTTTGTGGTTTCTTTTATCAAATCAGTGCAAAACTGCTTCCAAAACTTTACATATTTCTCAAATTTGTTTAAATCAGAGGTAGGCCTGTCACAGAGTTGAACCACTGCCAGGTAAAGTAAGTCGGCAGCCGGTGCTTTTCACGGTGACCCCTCTGCACCGGAGCTAAGTACACAATTTAATTTAGTGGGGTTCTGCACCCTGTGTGAACTATCCTATAGGAGTAAAAAGGCTTACTGTCTTAAAGCCACCAGAGCCCAGGTTTGATGAGATATCAATTTGCTGAAGGAGAGAAGTGCTAATGATTTTCCATCTGCCCTTCCCATGAATGAACTACGTAGAACCTCCAAGGCTGCTAAAAGTCAGACAAGACCTCTCCAAATGTTTAGGGGGGAAAAGCCTGTGGCCAAGGGAAGCACTCCTCCCAGATCTGATTCCTGAAAGATTTCTGAACTCATTAGACCTTGCACTGTTAGCGCCTCTCAGAGACAGCCAAGCATTTCCATGCTGACATCTTCTCATGACACCAATATACAAATCAAAAACACGCCAAGAAGTCAAAAAAGGTACAAGATCCTCGGTGTCCGCCCGAAGACATGATGCAATCAAGGACAAGACGAAGTTACTTTAATTATTAAATTGCCTTTGCTACTGTTTTGCAACAAGCTCGTTTGGCTATTCAACTAAGTGTTATATGAAAACTGCTTTGCCCCCCAAAAAGCACCAAAGTCAGAATTTTTAACCAATGAGGTGTAATACAGAATGGTGGGTTAGAGCACTGATGTGGGTCAGACACACCTTAGTTCAAGTTCCGACTCTGTCACGTAGAACCTTGTCTGTCTGGGACCCTGGACAAGCCACTCCATTTCCTCATCTGTAAAATGAGGTTAGTAATTCTATCTTCCTCCAAGATTCGTTAGGAGGTTTAAGTGAGATAGTGGATGAAGGCTTTGGCAGTGTCTGACACAAACGGCCAGTATGGACGCACATCTGGAAGACAAACAGCTGGGAACAAATCCTCTGGCGTGGCTCAGACCCGCTCGGGCTGAATCAACCGCAGACTCAGAACCCCACTTCACCACAGATCATTTCCTCTAAGCAACACGAGCAGAAGGAAGGTCCTTTATCCACAGTCCCCGACACAAGCTGGAAGAACAAACCAGCCCACAATCCCAAAGGCCACTCCTCTCCAAGCCCAGGACCACCGCGCTAGTCCAGGCAGGTGTCATCTCCCACCTCAGCCGTCACAACCCCCCTCCGTCCCCCCGCCGCCTCGTCACCCTCGGGACCCACAGGCAGGGTGACCCACTGTGAGGCTGCTGGGGAAAATCCACCTCCATCGGCATGATTTAAACCTCTCTGGTTCAAAGCTAGTCTCTTCTAATGTCAGAGCCAAAACACAGCTATACAAACAGTCCTCTCCCAAATTACAACTTGGAAAGCTGGAAGGCACAAACAGGGCAGCTCTTCCCGTTGGGGGTAAGAGAATGTTACTAATAAGAAACCTCCCTTAAGCTGACACTCCAATGTTGAGAATGAGGCTGCCGAGCAGCCCGGCACAGACACAGAAGCTCCAACAGCTGCCGTGATGGCTGCTCATGGGAGTGGGTGATGCTGGCCCCCGCGCGGTGACCTGCTGGCGAGGACCACAAGGAAGACCGGGGCCGTGTGGGGAACGCTTTCTCACTGCGGCCCTAAATGGCCTCTGCCCTGGAGAAATCATGTCTGCCCCCCTCCTCTCCTGAACCTGCTCTGCCTCCCACGTTTCCTAGTTCAGGGATATGGCGCTGCCACCAAAACCCAAACCCAAACCAACCCAACCCACCCTGCACAAGTCACCATGGTGACCAGCTGAAGTGTAAAAAGCTGACAGCACCATTCGGCTTGAAGTCCATTCCCATGTGCAATAATGCCTGAGAGTCTGCATTGGCATATAAGGCCTTCTGCAACTTTTGCAACTGGCAACAGTATTTGTCTACTTTCCTCACACCCCAAACCCTCCACCCACCCTTTATGCTGCAGACACGCAGAACTACTCCCTAGCGGGTCCACCTATCTCTTCCACCTCCATTTCCCTCCCCGCTCCATCTACTGCCATCACTCATTTGGAGAAGCCTTTTCTGGATCACTCCACCTACATGTCACCTGGTGGACCCCACACAAGGGATATTTAAAATACACACAATATGGGGGTTGCACTCCCGCAATGAACCCAAACCAAAGCTGTGTGTGTACCTGAGTGTGTGTGTGAGTCTATGTCTTTCTCCAACCATCTCTGAAGCTCAGAAAAGAGGAAGAAGTAGGTCTTATTTATCTTTGTTTTCCTGGTGCCTGGTCAGGTATGATCCTTATCAATTTTAACAGATCGATTTAACTAAAGAGCCCAAGTAACAGCGACGATGACAACACACACATATACAGCCCTTATGATGTGCCAGGCGCTACTCTAAAGTGCTTTTCTCATTAACTCATTTAAGAAAACCCCACAGAGATTCTATCTTTATGATGAAAGACCTATGAAGCTCAGTAAAATAGGACTAACATGCTAATGAAATAGGAGACTTAGCAAGTTTTCAAAACCAGTACATTGCTATACTTCCCCTCCCTCCTCCTCAAGTTCTTTCATTTCCTCAGCCTTATCTCCCATCATTGCTGGTGTGACCGAGATACAGAACCACCTTCTGTATCAACTCCTGAAGCGAGACAAGCCCTTACAACCTTGGAAGCAGCACATTTTTCTGGGGATGGTGCTAGCAGTTTGAAGGGCCGCTGTCCCTTCACCAGCTCGATTTCCATTTCACATTTTATCGTGAGAGCAGGGTCACACAGGTGGGCAGCTGGACACGCTCAGGGTCCATAGCTTAGTGACACTTCGGTCACCACTGCTAGACCAGGCTCTAAAGTGCTATAGTTGCCCCCAGTGTGGTCAAAGCACAGGCCATCTTGATGAGAACTCTGAGAACCCAAACTTTGTCTTCAGAGAATACATGTCATATGGAGGGACGTGCTGAGGACATTCCATACCCTTTACGGAAGGGTTCGTAGTCAGCTTTTGACTGTAAGGGTCTACAATGAAGGGTTACATGGCAGGACTTAAAATGGGGTGGCATGAACTCATTCCACCTAAGACACAGCACAGAGATAACTAATTCTTTTTGGTGAGAATGAGTACAAGGTTTTTAACAAGCCAAGGGCCAGAACTTACTATAAATCCAGATAGCTGCCCTGACTTACTGCAAAACAGAATGCAGTTAAAGGATTAGCATCAGCCTAAGGATCTAAGTCCTCAAAAGAAGAAAAGCAGTTTGAAAATGAACCACATGTGATGAGAATATGGTTACTGAAGGTCTGGACAATGGGAGGGAGTCCTCAATCAGACAGACACTTCAGATGGGATAAGCTAGTGAAGATTCTCCTCATACTGGGGAAAATCAACCTTGAGGCTTAGGTCATGAACATTAATCAGATTTGTGTGCAGGGACTCAAGCCAAAATGTCATACTATCATCTTTTAGAAGAAGAGTAAAAGGTATTGAAAGATAGCCTTGTATTTTATATGCTCAAAAGGTTTTTTAATAAAGAATCAAAATTAATGGATGGAAGTGAGAGAGACATTCCTGGCACAGGACGTTTGTGGTGTATTGCAATTCTAAAAGATCCAGGCTGCCATAATGAAAACTGTAATAAGCTGTGAGGGTCAAGGGCCCAATGGTGGTGGAAAGAAAAGCATCAAGCCTCTCAACTTGAGTATAGGATTTTCCTCTAAGTTTTTAAACCATGAAAAAGAAACTTAAAAGAGAAAGAAGCAAAAGAAAAGAGAGACAATATAAAGTACTAAGAGCTCAAAGTGTCACTTAAGGCAACATAAAATGTGATACATCATCAAGTAAAATTAACCCAACAAAACAAAATAAAAATTTTAAAATAAAGTCCTTAGACTAAAATTTATGCAATGGCTAAACTAGAATGGAATAAAACGCAGAACAAACAGAAAAAGCTAATGATGAAAGAGACAAACTGCACCGCAGACAGTAAACATAAGGCCCACCAACTCCTTCCCACGAAGGCGGTCAGAGCCGCCGAGGTGAAGGTGAAGGCCAAGGCCCGGGAGCACTCAGGAGACTGCCGCAACGCCAGACATGCTCCGCAGGACGACCTGGGGCAGACAGCATCCGGGTGGGATGGGAGCAAGGGCCTTGACCTGGCCCCCACCCCCACCCTCGGGCCCCCGGCCAGTCAGCCTGCAGGTGCTGAGCCACCGGCCAAGCGGATGCCTTGCCACCCCAGCTCCTCAACTCCACCCATAAATTCTTCACCTGACTCTTCTGCCTGAAAAAGGGAAAGAAGAGTTGAGAAGAGAAAGAGAGAAGGGGAGGGGACTCTATTTTATTTCTGAACAACAAACATAGGATTTCAATGACAAATTAATAGGCTTTTTTTTTTAAGTTCTCTGAAAGTTACTGGATGGAACACCTCTAAGACATTTAATTTAATCTAAATTGTTACCTTAAATAGCTCTTCTAGCATCAGGTACTCCTTAAGTACATTTACTATGCTAAATTTTTAGGAAAGAACAAAGAAAGTTAGAAAATATAGAGTATATTTCAACTCAACATGCCTCGCCTTTACATTTTACAATCAAACTTTCCAAGGATGAAGAAACTGAGGGTCAGACAGGCGACACACTCAGCCTGGGAAGTGGCACTGCTAAGACGGGAGCCACACCCGTCTGGTTCCAGGGCCCTCCTCTGAGTCCTGGACCTGGCTTGAAGGGATCTAACCTCCTCATAGAGATCTCCCTAAGAGTCCAGTGCTCGCCTGGCCTTTTGGCGTGCCCTTCAGGCCTCAGGGACCTGTCCTAGTGAATGTCTTCTGTTACCTGGGCCATCTCTGGGTAGCCTTCCAGTAACATCAGAACCCTGTCCTGAGGACAGCTACAGGGTTGCCGCCCTTTATTTAAAGGAGGAGGAAGGAAGGAAGGAAAGGAGGGGAGGAAGGGAGGGAGGAAGGAAGGAAGGAAGGAGGGAGGGAGGGAGGGAATGTAGAATAGAAAACCTCTTGAACGAGCCAAATCCATTTTTAATATATTAAATATATTCGGGGTGGGGGAGACTCATCATGCAGTCAAGAATTACCATTGAAAATCTAAGGGTTACTGAGTTTTATGGATTGAATTAAGATCTGCCAGTAACATGGAAAAGAACTCTAGTTAGCTAATATGTTATCTCATCACAGAAGCTCAACATGAACACTGGCCACTCTGGCTATATGGCACCACCTGGCACTGCAACATAAAGAACTGAATAAACCAGGGGCGCCCGGGTGGCTCAGATGGTGAAGCGTCTGCCTTTGGCTCAGGTCATGACCCCAGGGTCCTGGGATGGAGCCCCGCATCAGGCTCCTGGCTCAGCAGGGAGCCTGCTTCTTCCTTTCCCTCTGCCTCTCTCCCTGCTCTCTCTCTCTGTATCTCTGTGTCTCAAATGAATAAATAAAATCTTAAAAAAAAAAAAAGAATAAATCAGACATTACAAAACGAATGCAAAAAGTACACCCTTTTCCTATAGCATGTTCTCCCAAGTGCCAAACAGTAGGGCAGAGATGTGGCTGCTTGTGCCCAATTCTCAGATGCCACTCTTATTTTTAGGCACAGCATTCCCATTACCCCCGAAGGGGGACACTGCGCTAACTTTGGCAGTTAGAACCCCACTCCAGAGATTCATAATGATCTTCTCGGATCTGCCAGCATGGCCAATACAACAAACGAGACATGCTGCTCATCCACATTTTAATCAGATGCTAGAGGTAGGTAGAGAATTAGGCAGAGCGAATGGTAAAACCCACAAGGAGAAAATATTACCACCCACTCTAACAGGAGAAGCCAAAGGACCATGACATTATACTGTTCATACAGATATCAGGGCTACATATACAATTAGTATTCTAATGGAAGTTCAAGGGTGTTGTCTCTCAAATATCAAAATAAAGAAGAATGGTGTCTTTTTTCTTAATTCACGCTATTTCCCTAGTTAACATTTTTAAAAATTTTTTAAAAATGTATTTGAAGAGGGGGAGGGAGGCAGAGGAAGAGGGAGAAGCAGATTCCCCACTGAGCAGGGAGACTGATGCAGGGCTCGATCCCAGGACCCTGAGACCATGACCTGAGCCTAAGGCAGCTGCTTCACCGACTGAGCCCCGCAGGCGCCCCCCTAGTTAACATTTTAAAGCTAGGCCACACAGACTTGTCTGAGAAGCTGCAGGGAGGGCTGGTGTTTCAGATGGCCAATGACGCTCTCAGGGTGGCTTTGCACAGCACCCGGACTTGAAGGGGCCCTTACCTGGGCAGAAGACAACCAGCAGAAAGATCTTTGTATATCACGTGACAAATTTTGCATTTGTATTTATTTTCCTACTTTTCAAAAACATTTTCATATATAGACATTTTTAATAATCATTTAAAAAAATCAGCCTAGGACTCCTTCTGCTCTTTATCTTCCTTTTTTTTTTTTTTTTTAAGATTTTATTTATTTGACAGAGAGAAGACACAGTGAGAGAGGGAACACAAGCAAGGGGAGTGGGAGAGAGAGAAGCAGGCCTCCCGCGGATCAGGGAGCCCGATGCGGGGCTCGATCCCAGGACCCTGGGACCATGACCTGAGCCGAAGGCAGACGCTTAACGACTGAGCCACCCAGGCGCCCCTCTTTATCTTCCAATTCTATCACCACCACCTCTACAATGGCAACATGTGTTCTGCCCTAAAATTCCACTTACAAAAGCCTTCAAAGGAACGTGTCTCCAGAATGACCCCCCTTTAACATCCCACTGCCACCCACAGCCCCCTCCCCCCCCACCGTCCGTGTGCAGGGTGCAGTGAGAGCTGGAGGCGGGGTCTATGCCACTCTCTCCAACAGACACCAAAGTGGCTGCAGGCCACCACTTTCAAGACCACTGCAGCTCCCTGGACAGGCAGAAACAAACTTTAGCAGGGCCCAGTGTGGCCTGTTCCCGCCTCGAGCGCAGAGCAGGAGTTAGCAGAACCTACTTTTTAAGGGTCAGTAGCATTGGGCATTCTCTTCTCCCAAGGACTATGAACCAAACCACATGTTGCTAAAGCTAGCACAGTCTGTACTAAAAAGTGGCTGACGGCTACTCCATCGCTGCTCATTCAGCTGACTGAAGACAACGTGGATAAAGGAAGGGTGGTAATGCGGCCTGTCACTGGCAACACAAAGACTTTGAGATGGTCATCCTGAAGGAAAAAAGGATTTGGGGTTAAAAAGACCCAATGGTGGGGCGCCTGGGTGGCTCAGTCGGTTAGGCATCTGACTCTTGATCTTGGCTCAGGTCACGATCTGGGGGTCCTGGGATGGAGTCCTGAGATGGGGGCTCCCTGCTCAGCGGGGAGTCTGCTTAAGATCCTCTCCCTCTCCCTCTGCCCCTCCCCGTTGGCATGCTCTCACTCTCCAATGAATGAATCTTAACAACAACAAAAAGACCCAATGGCCCCCTTTCAAAGAGAAGATAACCGTTCAGACCACCAGGGCAGGCAGCACCTACCTGGTCCCATCCCTGACCTAGAGCTTGGATTTAATGAACCAGAAACCTGGCACGGCAGGCCAGCAGGAGGAGATGCACAACGCCCGCCCACAGGCACTTTCTCTCCCTGTTCCTCTCCAACACCGAAAGGGCTCAGAAGTCCGTCTTGTGACTATTCGTTAAAAAAATCTGCAGCCTTCTCTGCAGGCATACTGTCCAAAATACTTAATGCAAAATCTCCAATTACCCAATGCCATGAGTCAAAACTAAATCACAGGATGTAAAAGAAGGAACAAGAAAACAGAAGAAAAGCTGTGGGTTTAACTTACCAGCTACATACCTGATGGAGAGGTATCTGACTCTCCAGGTTTTCTGTACTTATTAAGTAAAACTAGTTTGATGGTTTGTTTTTGTGTCTCATCTCTGCTGAGAAATTGTACATGTATAAGAGCACACTATATAAACTATGTATTAGGTTACCAAAATATACCACCGTTGGGCTCGTTGGCTGAATAAAAATATTCCTCAGGTAAAATGCTGCTACTTTCTTAGATCATAACTGAGGGAAAAAAAAATCTGAAAAGCAAAGTTCCTCAGAAGAAAGTTGCCACATAAATATTAATGATAATGACAGTGTGGTTTGCAAAAAAATATGCCTTACGTGTTTTTGGTACTTTGTGTTTTTAAAAAACAAGAGCAGTATGTTTACTGTCCATTTTTAAATAAAATATTTCATCACTCTTCACTGAGAAATAGCATTTTAGTCTCCTACTAACTTTAATGTTGGAGGTGGAAGACAGCAAGGAAGCTGCACCAGAAGCAAATCTCCACGGCTCCATTTAACTGGCGCTTCGCTAGTCAAGTCACAGTCTTTGGCCAAGTTCCCTTCTTTATGTCCATTCAAAGAATCTTTATATAGCTAAATGGACCACTAAATCCTTCAAGAGTCATTCAAAGGAAGCGCTTCCTCCAAATTCTTTCTCATTTCACAAGGCCCATGCATACACAACAGAAAATGCATTGAAGAGAAGAATGCAAATCCTCCTATTTCAGCTCCTTGAATCCTTCCATATGCAAAATGGCATCCCCTCCAGCCCACAATGTCTTAGCTTTTATTTTCAGTATTTACTGCCAATATTTGAAGGCTATAAGGACACCTGGGGAGAGCACTAGGAAAAAATGGGTAGAAAAATACATATTTAACATAAAAGGGAAAGAAGAAAGATACATTTCTAATAGAAAAGTGGAATGTGGCCCATTTTTCTCATTTTTAAGATTTTAAATGTCTTTTCCTGAAAGGCTGAATACCTTTTTCTGTTTCCCTCCCATTCTATGTCACAGCTTCTGGGCAGATTCTTTGAGTTCTCCTGCACAGGCAAGACAATACCATTATATTTTGGTTGCCCAAAGGGCCAGTTCTTGGGGAATGGCCACAGATTCAAGCCTCAGCCACTTTGGGGAATGCAGCAGAATGGCAGGTGGTGAGACGTCCGGACATCCTAAAGGCGTACACAATCAGCCCCCTGATGACAGCCACCCTTTTTAAATGTCCTTTAGTACTGAGCGTGTGTGAATGATGCAAAACGAGCCCTCCGCCCACCACAGACGTAACGCAGGGCCGGGCAGGCCAACAGGGGCCACTTCCGTCACCGCCCACTCAGGGGGCAGCGCATTCGTTTGCGGGGCGTCACCAACGACCTGGCATGCGGGGCTGAACAGGAAAGATGTGAGCAGTTCTGCACTAAATTTTTCATTTCACTTCTGTTTATTCCCTTCTATTTCAGCCCTCTGTAGGAAAATTATTTTCTGTATAAACAAATTCATCAAGTTAACTTATTCAAGGATGGAAATAACTGGTATCACATAACATTTTGCAAAACAAAATTGCCACTGCTGTATTCCAGTGCTTAAAAGCAAACTGCTCTGGCAATTCAACGCCAGTGCTAACATAACCCAAACCCCCTATTACCTTCATCACTGCATATTCAATTTACATAATTATTCTGCTATGCTATTCAGAATTTACATGTAGTTGTATGCATTCTACTTATCTGTGCTTCAGGGATGCGATTTCCTTCCTAGATTCAGCAGAACACAAGACCACAACTTGACACATTCAATTCATCTGGCCAGTAGAAACTGTGGCTCAACAAAATAGTGGGTTGGTTTGTTAATTTACTGAAAATCTCTATTCAATTACCATTTTCTTGGACAGCTACTCCCATCTGACCATCAACGACAGGAAAGCTCCCCAGGAATGTCTTCACCACACTCTGTCATGACTCAGCAGGTGGCCCGACAAGCGGTCAAGTCACCAGGGCCAAGAGAGGTACTCCAAAAACTCCCAGCACCCCTCGGCGTGGCCCAGGTTTCTGGGCCCCGTTATGTCAGCCCCCGCTCTGCATGCACATCCCCATGCTCACCAGAAATGTTCCATTCAATTACCTGCACACCACTTGGGGATTAGCAACTATCACCTCACGGAGGCATCCACTGAAACTATTAGTCTAAAGCAACAGAGAGGGGGTCAGGTACCTAACACTCCTCTTGGGAGAAAATAATCACATGCCCTCTCTCCTATCAAAAACATGTGACTCTATGGGCGCCTGGGTGGCTCAGTTGGTTAAGCGACTGCCTTCGGCTCAGGTCATGATCCTGGAGGCCCTGGATAGAGTCCCGCATCCGGCTCCCTGCTCGGCAGGGAGTCTGCTTCTCCCTCTGACCCTCCCGACCCTCCCCCCTCTCATGTGCTCTCTCTCTCAGTCTCTCTCTCTCTCAAATAAATAAATAAAATCTTAAAAAAAAAAAAATGTGACTCTAATGCAAGGCCACTACTCGGATTCAGCAATGCCAAGAATTTACTCTGCACAGACAATGCAAACTTGAGGATGAGCAGCTGAGAGCATGCACTGGAATTTTCTCTCGTGGGTAAAGACAGGGCCCCCCTCTCTGGACCATGGCAGCACCGGTACCCAGAATTGACTGGATCTGATGCCCCAAGTTCCCAACACTTGTTTACAGTTGTTGGGAAAATTTTAACAAGTTTCACTGTTAAATACAGCATTTTAATATCTGCCCTAAAGTATCCCACAAGAGATAAGGGTAAGCTAAAAGTATGTTTTTAAAGACAGGACTAGGTCAATATAGACTCAGAACCTGAAGGTAATATACTTGGAAATTTGTGACAACATCAAGACACAGTTAGTCTTTTCTTTTTTTAACCAATGTTTATCATTAGGTGCTAGATTCAAAAAATTAAAGATACAGGGGCGCCTGGGTGGCTCAGTCGTTAAGCGTCTGCCTTCAGCTCAGGTCATGATCCCAGGGTCCTGGGATCGAGCCCCGCATCGGGCTCCCTGCTCGGCGGGTAGCCTGCTTCTCCCTCTCCCACTCTCCCTGCTTGTGTTCCTTCTCTCACTGTGTCTCTCTCTGTCAAATAAATAAATAAAAATCTTAAAAAAAAAAAAAATTAAAGATACAAAGTAACGACAGACGTTGAGGCTAAAGCTAGTGTTGGTGATATATTTTCTGAGTTCTAGGAAGCTTCTTTAGAACACAGGCTCTTACATTTCAAGTTTTAAAATCATAATAATACACTCTTTTAAAATTTTGCTGCAATTTCTCCTTGGGAAAATAAGCACATGTTTCCTCCTATCAAAAGCACAACACTTAGCTTTTAGGCAATTATATTTCTAAAAAAACCCTGATAAGTCAGACTGAAATTCTAACAATATCCTCCTTGCTCACCACATCCTAACACTCAACACAGTACCTACAAAGAATAAGTACTTAATGAAATATTTCTTAAGTAAATGAAAACAAAATTTATAATGGATTGTGGGTTTAGAAGAGTGTTCATATGGGAAAAAAAATAATGGTTTTCAATTAAGAAACCATATACTGAGGCATCAAAGAAGGTTCCTAAGTAAATGCCAATATTAAGTTACCTGTAAGATTGAATTATTGAATAGAATTCCGTTATCTCGGCACCATAAAAAATACCGACAACAAAAATGTTTAAATGACTATGATACAAAGTCTCAAAACACTACAGAATAACGTATTTGGGCTTGTATAGATATTTTTAGCAGAAGTTGAAAATCCAACTTTGCTCTTTTCCTTTGCTGGGACATCTCTGTAGTCACAGAAATCATCTCAGCTCTGCATCCGTGCATGCGCACACAGGAAAACCTACAAGTCAAAGGTTTACAGGCCAGCGAGCTCAGAAAGTTCTCATCAAGTATGTCCGTCGCAGACCTGAGGGTGCATGTGTGCACACGTGTGTGTATACATATGCACGTGGGGGTCGGGGGGGGGGGACTGTGTTTTCTAATGAAGTTGGCAAACAGGTTCAGATTAACCAAGTCTGACCATATTTCCATCTGGAAACTATATTTTCTAACATGAGCCATATTCTGAAAAATAGATTCAGATGTTTGGAATTGGTTCAGAACGGTTGTAAGAAATGTTCAGTACAAATGAAAAAAATTAGTCTTCAATGTCTTCTCCTCTCAGCTTTTCTCACTGAGTAAATATGCCTTCTGGGGGGTCAGAGTTGGTAGGGGAAGTACAGAGGGAAGTATGGAGTAGAGGAGGGTATTTCCTAGAAGCTAGAGCGCATGCTATTCTTGCATACATACCTAATGGATAACTGCTATTTGATTTCTCCCACGTTGCCCACTAGCATTTCAACCCTGCCCCTAGAAGGCTTACTCTGCCAAGTGGAGAGAATTAATTCTCCTGTTTCGACTTCTGGGAAACAGGGCTGAAACGCTTAGTGAAATATAGTGACCTATCTTGCTTCTGTAATCCTTCTTTCCCTGTTTTGCATTGTCATTGAAAATGAGGTTGCTGGTCTAGGCTTACAAATAATTAAGCTGGTAATTTGGTTCTAAAAATACAAGCAAATGTTTTAAAATAACAAAGAATTTTTACCCAGTGAAGTCTAAAATGTACCATCCAAATAAACGGTTCATGGTAATTGAGTCCTAAACTTCAGAATGTATAAAACTCTTAACTTTTTAGTTTGGGTATCAGAGAAAGGAACCCGATGGCAAAAATCAAAGTGTTGCCCCTCCCCCATCCCGGGGCCCCACCCCCTCTCAAGGGCCCTCACTGCCCTGCTCATTTCTACACTGTGTTTGCTGGTGGTTGTTTCTGCCCACAGCCTACCTTGACTTTTTGCTGGATTTGGGTTTTGGCGTGGCAGTTTTTGCTTTCTTTTCCTTTGGCTCTTTGGGAATCTTAGGGGCTTTCGGGGTCTTGGGTTCCTTGGGCTCTTTTTTCTCCTTGGGTTCTTTCGGTTCCTTCGGATCTTTTTTTACCTTCGGCCTTTTCTTTTTCTTTTTCTCTTCTTGGGACCCATCTAGTGAGTTCCTATTTAGTTCTTGGTTATCAACCCCACCAGGGAAGTCATCTTTACCAAAACTTTTACTGGGATCCTCTGCAACAATGTGGTTGTTTTTCTTCTTCTTCTTCTTCTGCTGTGGCTGCTGATCTCCGGACGGCAGGTACTCATCACTCTTCATTAGCTGGGCATTCGGCCCGCTAACCTGAGTCATATCCGGCACTGGTTTCTCTAGAAAGGGCTCCGATGGAGAATGCTAAGAGACACAAATGGGAATTGAAATTAGTTTATCATTCTTTGTATTGAAGAAAGGAACTGAAAGTTAGTAGCTGATGCTTCTGAAACTTTACATTCAAAGTAGCAAATATTTTACCAACTATACAGTTGTAAAAATCTATCATTTTCTCTCATCCAAAAAACAAGAAAGCTTTTACATAAACAGTAAAAAAAAAGGGGGGGGGGGTAACTTAGCAATACAGTAAAAATTTCAGTTCAGGAAGAAAAATAATTCTCATTCAGCTGAAGACACTGTCCAACTCCGTAGCAGCCCCTACATGTGTGGGACTTGGTGAATGACAAAACAGCAGCAGAAGCTAAACCCAAAGAACAAATTTAAATGGAATTCTTTTCCCCATGCAGGAATGAGAACTCAAATTAAAGATATATAATTAAGCCACTTTTAACAAGAACAAGTGTACTGAGTACTGCACAATTCAGGTACTGTGAAAGCTTGAAATCCAAGTATCACGCACAAATCTTACACAGTGCAGGCCATTTCTGATTTAAATGACATGAAAATGCCATATGAAAAGCACATATCCAAACTTAGTGACTTCGGATTCATTAAATTTCTTTTACTAATATGAAATGCAGAGAGTGTTTGTGTTAAGTTACTAAAGTTTTACATTTTCACATTTCACTGAGGAACAGAAAATCCAAATAGTTGAGCTGGTAAGCCCTGCAGGAGATTTTTGACATTCACAAGGAGTACATCCAGAGATGGGCTTAATACAGTAGAGAATACCAACAATTAGGATGGGATGCTGACTGGTCAGCCGAGATCAGAATCTGCTGCAAACCAGGACAGGGGTAGAGTATCATCTCCACTATAAATTATGACATTGAATGAACCTTTGTATTTCAATGAAATACTTCAAAATGTTATATCTGCAAATGTCACTCAGGGTTGGGTTTGTTGTTGTTTTTTTTTTCTTCTTTGCCTTTTTCATCTGCTACTCCAGACACTTAACAGTAAGTCTAACAGAAACAGCAACAAGAATGGCTGCTAGTGTTTACCCAACAATCTTACTATGTGCCAGGCACATGCTAAGCACCTTACACCCCTGACACTGTTCAATCTCCACACCAGCCCTAATTAGGAGCTGGGTATGGACGCTGACATTCGAGGATGCAGTACTGTGCGCAAGGAGTTACAGGCCCACCCTCCTGACCACACCACCTCCAAAATGGGGGGGAGGCAGGAGAGCCCAGGTCCAGGTCTGCAGAGGACTCGAGAGTAACCCAGAAGCTATGGCTTACCATCAGCAAGGTACCATAAATTAGATTCCAGTACAACTAACTAAGCATCTGTTCCATGCCATGTACTGAGCTGGGTGCTTTCAGGAGTTAGCTCACCTGACTCTCACAACAAAACTGTGGTGATCTGCCCCCATCTTTCAGAAAGGAAATAAAGACTGAGAATGTTATGTGATCACCTAAGGTCACACAGCAGGAGATGGAGCTCTGATCTGAATCTAGGTTTTCTAAACCAGTGTTCTGCTGACTCTGTGCTTCTCCTGAAATCTTACATATGGGCATCCTTCTGGGAAATGCTCCATGGGTTTCATTTGATTTCCAAAGTGTTCAGTGACCCCCCCCACAAAAAAAATTTTAAGACGTCACTGCCTGAAAAGAAAGTGGTCATACTCTCCCCCACTAAACCTTACTATGGTCACTAAAGAAACCCACATTCAATTCTCCACCTGCACTGGTGCAAGAGACAGAGCCCAGAATTAGGAGGTAAGAGACACAAATTCTAGTCTGGGTCCTGTCGTTAGCTATATTATCAGTGAAAAATCATTTCACTCATCCACGGTTCATTTTCTTCATCTGCAAAATGAAGGGTCTGGGTTAGATGACTTCCAAGTCTCTTTCAAAATCCAATGGTATTAGAAAATCTTAGGGGCGCCCGGGTGGCTCAGTTGGTTAAGCGACTGCCTTCGGCTCAGGTCATCATGATCCTGGAGTTCCGGGATCGAGTCCCGCATCGGGCTCCCTGCTCGGCAGGGAGTCTGCTTCTCCCTCTAACCCTCCCCCCTCTCATGTACTCTCTCTCTCAAATAAATAATCTTTAAAAAAAAAATCTTAAAATACATTATTTTCCTTTCCTAGTCATAGCTGAAAGAGGATGAACCTGAAAAAGATTAAAGGTATACAGAAAGACAAAGAAACAAGAGCAGAAGACTAAGGAAGAGCACACAGATCCGAGTCCACATGAGGTTTCCACACAGGAATAGCACAGCAAGCCAAACACTGAAAAAAGTTACTGCACTTCTCTCTCACACACACGCTCAATAAACATCAACCGAGGTGCTGTCCACGTTACCATTACCTGAGAATTAACAGTGTCTGATTTAACTGTGATAAAATTCAGCTGCTGAAGTCAAGTTGTTACATATTATTACATTTGTTACATATTATAGTTGTTACATATTATTCCGAATGTAAATAAAAAGGAAAAAGCCGTTATCTTTTTTTTTTTTTTTTAAGAGACTTAGAGATCAAACTTATTTGGGACAAACTATTTTTCAGGAAATGGAAGAAAAAGTATTTCCTGGAAAGGGAAGGAAAGAGAAAAGTCTACCAATAAACAAAACTTAAAGCTCAGAATGGTGAATTAATCCCAGGTACGCGTACCTTGCTTTAATCTGCATGTTAACCCCAGTAACAAAGTGCCAGCTTCTCATGAGAAATACCTGGTACACATTTATGAACTAGAAAAAGCACAGAAGATCTAATACAAAAAGACTGAAAATTTATCTACACATTTTAGCATACAAATGATTTTAGATGCTCCTTTCAGCAATAAATAAAGCCATAAACTAGTATCCCTTAAAATTTTTAATCTTCCACAAGAAGGAAAAAACAAAGATTAAACACAAAAAAGATATTAATCCTGTTTGATATGCAGCAGAATTATGTTTGGGTACTATATGAAATAGGGTGAAAAAGGTGCTCAGAAATATTATAGTGTTTACCAGACCCACATCTCCTTAAATCTTTTAGAGAAAAGCTGTTTTTGTAAACATTTAACAAAGAACAGATGGCCTGCCTTAATCACGTGGGGGAAAAAACCTGGAGCTCACAGTAATACCCTGACAAAGTCTCCCAGGCCCAGCCGAGTCCCGCCCCCCCACCCCCACCACGCATGGTCCAGTCTTTTCTAATGCTATTTAATTTTACAGCGGACATTTCCCCATCAATTCCCACTGCCTGACAGGTAATCAATGCCATTAACATCTGATATTACCATATAGGGCATTGCTAAAACCTCTCATTTATTACAGCAAACGTGAAGAATGTTAGATACCAAAGGTATTTTTTTTTTAAAGATTTTATTTATTTATTTGAGAGAGAGAGAACGAGAGACAGAGAGCACGAGAGGGAAGAGGGCAGAGGGAGAAGCAGACCCCCTGGAGCAGGGAGCCCGATGCGGGACTCGATCCCGGGACTCCAGGATCATGACCTGAGCCGAAAGCAGTCGCTTAACCGACCGAGCCACCCAGGCGCCCCAATACCAAAGGTATTTTTAAATACACACTATAGGACCTTCCACTCGACACATTTTCTATCATAATTCCATGTGCCTGTTGATATATTATGGAATATGTAAAGGACGCTGCCATGGACTTCTGGAACTAAAACAGGATGACTGATATTTAAACTGTAAATAAAAATGATTCAAGGTGTGTATGTGTGTCTTGTCAAAAAAATTACCACAAACTAAAGATAGTAACTTTTATCCTTAACTCCATTGTTCAAAATGTATAAACTAGACAAACACACAGATAGGATGCAAAGTTAACCAAAGGACTGCGGAGATGAAGAAGTGAAGGCAATCCTTCTCTTACCTTTAAGCAAATGAAACCCAAAATGCTCAGGAGCATTTGCAAGAAAAGGAAAAAGTGCCTAAGAAGAAACTTTTCATTTACCTCAAGTATGCTTTTCATCCAACATTCATCAGCTTTGTCTGGCCTAAGAGCTATCTTATTTACTCATGTTTTGCCTTAATATATTCTTAAAGCCTCAACCTGTGAGCAATGTCAAGTAACAGGAGTGAGCCACGTGATATTAACACTGCGCAATGTTTCCAACACATATAATCTCTGCAAACTAACATTCTACCGTAGGACACCTACGGACAAACATTTTATTAACTGAGTGATACAAGCCTAAAATCAAAATGCTACTTTATAATAAAGAGAAGGTACTACCAACTGGGCAAGAGTCACACGGCACTTCTGGGAGGCACATCCCTTCTCTGCACATTAAGCTAAAGGGAGGTACTTGTGCTCTCAGAGAAACTGAGATTCTGGGGGAGAAGCGGCAGGCCATGGAAGACTGAAGGAACAACAAATACAAGCCTGAAACACACTAAACTATGATTTCAATGATTTGTAAAAATACAAATATTAAGTGCTCACTTAAGATTGCAAACTACTAGGGCGCCTGGGTGGCTCAGTCGTTAAGCGTCTGCCTTTGGCTCAGGTCATGGTCCCAGGGTCCTGGGATCAAGCCCCACATTGGGCTCCCTGCTCTGCAGGAAGCCTGCTTCTCCCTCCCCCACTCCCCCTGCTTGTGTTCCCTCTCTCACTGTCAAATAAATAAATAAAATCTTAAAAAAAAAAAAAATTGCAAACTACTATTTGCTTTTGTTTTGTTTTGTTTTTAGTGGCTTTGGAAACGCATCTTATATTGATGCTCTTCACTTTTATTTTTCCAGTATTCCCCAGGTTCTTGGTCCTTTGACATTCTTTTAAAAAGGAATTCCAGGGGCGCCTGGGTGGCTCAGTCGGTTAAGTGGCTGTCTTTGGCTTGGGTCATGATCCCAGGGTCCTGGGATCAAGTCCCGCATCGGGCTCCTTGCTCAATGGGGAATCTGCTTCTCCCTCTCCCTCTGCCTGCCGCTCTGCCTACTTGTGCTCTCTCTCTCTCTCTCTGGCAAATAAATAAAAGAAAGAAAGAAAAGAAAGAATTCCAGTATGAAAACTGAAGCTCAATCTTCAGCCAAAAGAGCATAAAGCATTCAGAAGTGCATTTAGCAAAGGCTCTGTAAGTCCTGTTGAGACTCTAACACCCTTTTCTTGTCAGTGACACTGATAAAAAGAAAATACACTCAATATTTTGGTGCCCAATTCATTTATTCATTCAACAAGTATTTGGGGATATAACAGTAAACAAGCCAGCCACAGTACCTGAGCACCTGACCTAGGCTGACACTAAGGAGGCTTCCTGAAAACAGTCAGCCCAGTGCTGGCCAGAGGTCACTTTCCTCCATGGACCTGAACAATGACTCATGCCTGAGATCAGGTGACTGAAAGCATAAAACTGTATGATAAGCAAGCTTGTGAAGCCCTGTTTATGGAGGAGCAGGTAGTTTCAATGGTCAAGTGATATACTTCTTAACTATTACTATTTGATATAAAATAAGTATGGGGGTGCCTGAGTGGCTCAGGCGAGTAAGTATCTGCCTTCGGCTCAGGTCATGATCCCAGGGTCCTGGGATCGAGTCCTGAATTGGGCTCCTTGCTCAGTGGGGAGTCTGCTTCTCCCTCTCCCTCCGCTGCTCTCTCTCTACTGCTCTCACTCTCTCTCAAGTAAATAGGTAAAATCTTAAAAAAAAAAAAAAAAGTATAAAAATATTCCTCAGAAGACAATCAAAGGTTGGGCTATTTTCTGCTTGGCTAAATTTGGTATTAGAGTCAGGGCTTCAAGTTCAAGCCTTTAAATGCCAGTTAGTTTTACTCAGCTCATTCTTAATTTCCAGGAACAATGATTTATTGAATGAGTACATTTATGAACAAAAACACCCAAATGAATAATTATCAAGCTTGTTAGTCATATGAATTGAGAAGACAAAATGTGTAAAACAACATTTTTTTGGATGTTAAGAAGTGTTACATGAAAAGACTCAGATCCCATGAGTTTAGAGAATTCTGTACTAACCAGATAAGTAGTTTTCTTCACTACAAAACTCCAAGACCTTACCACATTCTGAGTGGGGGATAATGCAGTGTCCTAAAGGTATTTAATGACTCCATCCCTTTTTTCTAAGAATATCTTGAATAAAAATGTTCTTCAAGACATACTTTGGATTATACCAATATAGCTAAAGTGGGGCAAATTCATTTGCTTCTCTGGGGTGGGGAAAGTATGTGTGTGCATGTGTCTGTGTGTCTCCAAGAGTGCTTATCAAATGTTTTGTAATATAGCATGTTACTCTACGAACAAACCTAATTTTATATAAAATGTGCTCCAATGGCTCACTGAATTGGCAGTTTCATTTATGCTCAATTCAAGTCACTGGTAGGAATAAAATAGGAATATTGGTATAATCATATAAGGATGACTTGTATAATTTTTGTTATATACAGTCAAGATAATTACCAAGTTAAAGATAATGAATGTTGAAATATCATAATGCAATAAGTTATCTTTATGAGTGCCTCAGAACCATTAAATTTTAGAGCTGAAAATTTTAATTACTGCTGAAATAGCTCATTCAAAAATCATCTGAAGGCATTTCCGAAACTTTTTCTGCTTGTGTTTTTAATCTGTCCTTAGAATAGATGTGCCATACAAACAAAATCTTAAATACCTACAAATTAACACGAACCACTTTAATGGCATCTAAATCATAAATACATTTTGAATTTAAGTAGAGCCCCAAATGATGAAAATAATGAGCCAAGCAATCATGTTACATTTAATATTAAATAGTTTACATTGGATACTGAATACTGCCCATCTTCTTTTTTTTTTTTTTTTTTAAAGATTTTTTTTTTATTTATTTGACAGAGACAGAGACAGCGAGAGCAGGAACACAAGCAGGGGGAGAGGGAGAAGCAGACTCCCCGCCGAGCAGGGAGCCCGACGCAGGACTCGATCCCAGGACCCTGGGACCATGACCTGAGCCGAAGGCAGTCGCTTAACCAACTGAGCCACCCAGGCGCCCTACTGCCCATCTTCTATGTATGAGTAAAACTGTACCACAGGAACCGTCGATAGCATTTCTAATGTGTAAAGCACTCTGCTGTGGTGTTTCTCCAGTCACTTTAGCTAGAATAACAGCAGTGAAACTCCACCAATGCTAAACCCTTTCCAGGTGTCTGAGAGACCCCGAGGGCAGGAGACTCCCTCCCAGTGGAGGACAGGGCATCTGTCCACCGTACCTCACTCCCGACCACCCCCTCGCTGCCCTTCTGGCCATCTCCCCTTCGCCATCTCCGTTCTGAGCAGGCTGTCACACTGGGTGGGGAGTGACCTGCAGAAGGCAGGAGGTGGCCGCAGGGAGATACAGGTATGCGGGGCGGAACCCGCGCCGGGTACCTGCGAGGCTGCCTGCAGCCGGCCCCACTCAGGGTTACGGGGAGGAGCGTTGGGGAGCAGCCCTGGAGCTGGGGGAGAGACAATAGCAAGACTGACAGGAAGTCCTGAAGCCATCCCAGGACACAGTACTCAATGAGGTTTGTAAACCATGTACTGTGCAGTTACACGTGCATTTCACGACCCTCTCCTTCAGTGCCTGTAGTAACCACATGAGGCTGCCAAGGTGGGTGATACTCTTGCTCTTTTATAAATGAAGAAACTGAGGATTTAGTGACACAGCTAGAAAAGGGCCAACCTTGGACCATAATCCTGATGTGGCGGCTAAAGCCAGTGGCATGGGATCAGGCTCACCCAGGGGGTGAGGAGGGCTTCTCCAAGCCTGGGAAGCTGCTTGCTGTCTTTCTCCAAAACCAGAAGGGCCTTAGTTTTAAGACCCAAACCCGAATCTACAGGTTAAAATGGCTTTTGATTTACTATAAATTTGGGACTTCTGCCTTCAAAGGATTGGAGTAGAACTCTAGTTTAACCCCAAACTAAAGCTGTGGAGAATCACTAACTTTTCTTCCAAAGATAAAAATGTGGATAAGAACTGGCATTTAGATTGCTGCTCACAAACATTATCCTGTTTGAATATCAGATTCAGATTCACCCCATTTGACAGAAGCTGAATTCAATTCAATCAATCTGCTCTGTCCCAGGGAGTGAATGGAGTCTTCCAGAACCGGAAGAAAATAAGCCCACTTTCTGCCCTGCCCTGAAAACTCTCCCAAAACCACTTAAAAAGAACAGCTTATATGATTTTTAAAAATCCAATCTACTATATTTCAAGGAACCTAACACAGTCAGTTCTTTTCCCCAGTCTGGTAACACATCATTCCACTTCTTAGGGAAAGCACCAGATGAAGTAGTAGGTTTGCATCTAAGGACCATGTATTTGAAATAACGTGTTTATACATTATACAGATGCACACACACACCCCTAGGGCATAGAGTTGAACTGATGTAAACTGAACATACTTTTGATGTACCTCCACTACTCCATAAATGCTTGGAAAAATTAGCCCAATTGTTTATACAAGACTTGAATTATGTTTTTACATGTGTTAGCTTTCCAAAAAGTATATACAGGTAATCAGACTGCATTCCTGATCATGAGACTCTCCTATCCCTGAAGTATTCCTGATAGAAGAGAAAGGGAGAGGGGCCCACAGAACCTATTTCTACTCTGGGCAGGGGAGAAACAGACACAACCACAAATTTAACACAATCCAAAGCCTAGTACAGTAATGGTGAATAACTTCATAGGTCTCCTGGGCCACAGGCACAAGCAGTCCTGCCCACCCGTAAAGACTACATCCATTCTCCCCCAGCAGAAACCCCCAGGAAAAAGCAGGGCAATATGGTGCATCTGACTTACAACAAGCAAACTAAAATATGAACCCGTGAGAAGAGTCTGAGACACAATCATACTTTCAGCCTCTTAGTCTGGATTTCTTAGTTCTTTATAGCGGTAATTCATCAAGTGTTATCTTTTACCAGACATTACTCTCCAGAAGTATATGTAGAAAAGATAACAAATACGCTCAGGGCCTTAACAAGTCCATTTTATTGTCTCTCCCTTCCCTCTCTTTTCTTTCTCTTCTTCACCTCCCTGCACAGTGTTTTCCCTTAGTAGGCTCAACTCAATTAAATATCAATGAATGAGAATCTACGGAACAAATTCCCAGTTCACAGACATTTATCTTACTTATTTCAAGTTAGCTCTTGGGTCCCTACTGTCCTCAAAGAGGTGTCTGGGGGCTTGAATTTGGCAGCAGACCTCCAGACCTGAAGCGACCCAACTTACCAGAGATCGAACCCAGCAACACACAAAACAGTGCTTCCACAGTGGTCAACTGATCTGCAGAGATAAATCCTATTCAAAGACACTTAAGGATGAAGACCAAACTTACATACTAAAAATAGTTAAGTTTACTTCAATAATTTTTTACTGTACACTTACACTGCATTTTGCTATCACTGGTATACCCAACAGCAAAACTGGAAAGGTGAAACGTATGCAATTTGGCTCTGGAAAAGCAACTGATACCAAGTTTGCATTTAGGTTTCTACTACTCTATAAATGTTAATATTAAATGTAACTTACTATGTTAGTCCTATGAATTTAAAAAAGTCAAACTTCAGTAGACTGAAAGGAAGGTGTGTCTCTAACACTGGCCAATCCCAAGGGTTTATGTAGAAATGGGAATAGAACAATCTTTGAGGGGGAAAAAAAATCAATTTATAAGGAGCTCAGTGATAAAGCTAATTTACACACTCCAGGCAGGCAAGATCTCCAGAACTCAGAGACTGTGAGTCTAGCAAATTTAGTTGGCAATAAATGCTTAATGATGAACTACTTTGGTCCTATAAAAATTCCTTCACTTCTTATAGGAGACAGAATCCTAAGATGGCCGTAGGATCTCCACCTCCACTGTAGAGGGGACCTGTGTCTTCCACGCAACAGAACACAGCAAAGGTCACAGGACTCTGCAGGTGTGATTAAGGTCCCAAATCAGCTGGTTTTAAGTTACTCAAAGGGTAGATTTTCCTGGATAAGCCTCGCTCAATGAGGGGAGGTTTGTAAAGAGGATGTGGGCTCTCTGTGAGGGTCAGAGACTCTCTGTTGCTGGTACTGAGGAACCAAGTGACCAGAGAGAGGAGACCACAGTGGGGAACCCACCATGCTAAGAAACTGCAGGCAGCCTCTAGGAGTGGCGGGCAGCCCCAAGTGACGGGCAGCAAGAACCGAAGCCCCTCATCATAGAGCCACAGGAAACGAATTCCGTCAGCAACCAGAATGGACTCGGAAATGGATTCTTCCCCAGTCAAGACTCCAGATGAGAAAGCAGTCCCTGCACCTGACTACAGCCTTGCGGAGACCCTGAGCAGAGGACCCAGCCAGGCTGTGCTCAAACCCTGACTCACAGAAACTAGGAGCTAAGAAAAGGGGTACCGTCTTATCCATGAAATTTGTGGTAATTTGTTGCACAGCGATAAACAACAGATGATCCCTTTTCTCATACCAGACACTGATCCTTCCAAGTAATGACAAACAGCACCTCTGTGACGCTGCCGCCACCGCTAAGACTGAGAACTTCCGTGCCAAGCACTGTTCCGGACTCACAACCAACCACCTGAGGAAATTACCCCCATTTTATACATGGGGAAACTAAGGTACACAAAGAGATCAATAAACTTACCAAAGGTCACAAAAAGCTGGTTCCAGAGGAGTCCAGGTTGAACCCAGGCGACCTCTCTGCAGAGCCCACACCTGACCCATCACGCCTGCTGCCTCATCCCTGTCGCTCCCGCCCTCCTGCTAGAGTCTCTCCAGGAAGCAGGAAGACGGGACGGCAGGAGAGCTGGCGGTTAAGGTGACAGGGGTGGCACCAGCTCCGGCAGGAAGAGCCCAGATGACACAGAGAAGGTGGCGAGCCCGACACTGTTCCACAGTTAACCGCCACGGAGATCATCACAAGGAAAGGATTTTTATAAAGAAATCACTCCGTTTTCAAGTAAAAAATGTAAGAAACTGCACTATAAACAATATTAAAGGTTCCTGGTATTTTAAAAGAAACTTTATTGCACATTCGAAACAGTCTGTTTAACACTTAAAGGGGATGGTGTCCCCATGACTCCTTCCAGCTGGAATTACACATGAAACAGAAGATACCAAAGCAATTAAGTATTTTATAAACACTGCTGAGGGGTCAAAAAGAGGGAGGTTCATTCACTGACTAATAACGCAGTAATAAACAAACAGCAATGTTATGCAACTGAGAAAATTATTATAATTGAATCTACACAGCTGGGCAAGAATAGAAGCCTGGTTATGTATATTAGCTCACAAATGCTTTGTGTGGGTAGGTTTTAGTTTTAGAACTGTTTCAGATTTGAGTCCCTTTTATAAAGTCAGATTTTTTTTTTCTTATCTGAATACAATTCCACAATTACGACTACAGAACAGAAAATAACTTAATGAACTGTCCCACCAATTTTTGCTCTTCTGTTTATCTACAGAGAAATAAACATGTTCACAGTGACTGGGAACTTAAACTTTCTTGAGATGTACTCATTTTAGATGAATACATTTTACCTTGTTTGTGCACAGCAATATGAATAATGAATGACTGTGACTCCCTAAGCATACTGGAGGGAAAAGCCTAGAACAAAGTAGCTTTTCACAGTTTAACATTTAGCTCCTGCTGTGTTCTTGGAGTTTCCTTCACACCTTGATATTTTCCCCTTTGCAGAAGATGGGCAGAGAAATACTGCCAATTACCATAGTTAAGTTTACACAGATGTGTCACAAGAGAGTGACTCCTATATTTCCCTTGAATTGTTAGTCATAGCATTTGAGTTAGAGAAACATTATTATTCTCTTGGATTCAAGACTAAGCTTGGTAAAAGTCCACCATCTTTCCATCAGTTAAATGTAGTTAAAATGCAAGCCAAAACAAAGTAAGTTTCTTTTGGGAAAATATTCTAGCTAGATATTATCCTTATTACTACATGGCATTTTTTTAATTAAATGACTAAATCTGAACAAATCAGTGATCTATGTCAAGTTCCCGTCTGCATAAAAATCTAACTAACTTCAAACACAAATGGATGATTAGCTAACCATCGGGGCAGAGGTACAAATGTATCTTCAACAGGCACACATTTTACATCAATGATATCTATTTTTATGAGATAAAAGTACTAAAGCTTTAATGGTGGCAATTAAAACAGCCAAGAGTTTGAGTAGCTCGATGGCTGAGTCACAGACCTTTTACCTATAATGGGATCCATTATATCCCTGAACTCAGTTTGAGGGAGTAAAAGAGGAACAGATTTTTAAATATGGTTATAAAACAGCATACCCTCTGAACTAAGCTGTTTTAGTTTAAACTGCTATGTGATTTACTCTGTGTCTTAATGTCAACATCCATTCTGCAGCCTTCTTTATAGAGTTCTTAGATACTTGTATCTATTTGAAAATATTTGAACAATTTGAAAATGCTACAATGCGGCTATTATGTAATAATTTATATTTAGGTAATTTGTTTCTATTTTAACTTATTTATATTAAAAAATCGACCCATTTTGAAAATATGTAACTTGAGATGACTTATGACAAAATCCTCATTTGTGCCTAAAATGTAAGTATTTATATTTTGATATTCTCTCTCAAAGTACAATTTAGGGGGAATAATTGAGTATTCACAATAAGATGGTGTGTTTCAGCAATAGAGAACATCCGCAAACAAAGGAGTGGGGATTTTTCATGGTAGTCTAACATTTACTATTCAAAAGTATTGGGATAATAAGCTCTATAGTTACAAAACATAATAATCATGTAAAGTCTGGTCAGCCCAACACTAACCACTTCTCCAACTCAAGAACCTAAAGATACTCTCTTTAAGCTTCTATTATAGCAAATTCAGAAATGTAAACAGAAATGATCTCGGGAACAACCTCCCAAGTTTTTGTATCTGGTACCATCATCATCTCCAGGGCCAGCCGGCAAACAGGAAACAACACGCAGAATGGATTTACCTCCGACCAGGAAAGACCAAATTACCAGGAATAGCGAGGAAGCCAGAGTGGCCTTGGTCCAGGTGGCCAAGGTCCTCAGGGTTATGCGGGTCTGCAGCCCCCGCTGAGTATACCAGCATTCGATGAAGAGCGCCAGACACTTACTTGGGGATATTCCTTTTTGTGCTGGCAGCTCTTTTAAGACAAGTTGTCAGAAGGAAGAACAGTAGGATGGACCTGAGGATATTAGGTTGGTTTTTGACCATTTACTCTGCGGGGCTTTAAGAATCAAGTGGGAAGACAATCACCTCAAGATCTATGTTAAGAGGGAGAAGCTGGATGTGCTGATCTATAAAATCCCTTCTAACTCTGCAACCCAGGTCTCTGCTGTTAAAATCTGACTTCAGTCCTGCTCAAACGATAGCTACCCCAATCGTCTTTTAAAAAGAATTTTGGGGCACCTGGGTGGCTCAGTCTGTTAAGCATCTGCCTTTGGCTCAGGTCATGATCCCAGGGTCCTGGGATCGAGCCCCGCATCGGGCTCCCTGCTCAGCCGGGAGCCTGCTTCTCCCTCTGCCTCTGCCTGCCTGCCTGCCTACTTGTGATCTCTCTCTCGCTCTCTCTCTCTCTGTCAAATAAATAAAATCTTTAAAAAAGAAAGAAAGAAAGAAAGAAAGAAAGAAAGAAAGAAAGAAAGAAAGAAAGAAAGAAAGAAAGAAAGAAAGGAAGGAAGAAAGAAAGAAAGAGGGCGCCTGGGTGGCTCAGTTGGTTAAGCGACTGCCTTCGGCTCAGGTCATGATCCCAGGGTCCTGGGATCGAGTCCCACATCGGGCTCCCTGCTCGGCGGGAAGCCTGCTTCTCCCTCTCCCACTCCCCCTGCTTGTGTTCCTGCTCTCGCTGTCTCTGTCTCTGTCAAATAAATAAATAAAATCTTAAAAAAAAAAAAAGAAAGAAAGAAAGAAAGAAAGAAATGAATATTTGTAAAGATGGAGTGGGAAAATGAAGATGATCTCAAAAGGAAATACTAAGAAAGTTTCTCAGATAAACACAAAAAGATAAAACCTATGTGAAAACCTGCATTAGACAGCACAAAATTAAATAAGGTAAACCCGAGTTACTATAACAAATGTTTAAGTGTACAATTTACTTTTCCCATAAAAAAGGGAAACTTTCAGAACAGTATTCCAATACTGCATAATCTCATTTCACAGACATGTATGTAACATCTGCTAGGTTTTCCTGCAGTAAGCTTAGCCTCTGCTATATAACATGTCATAAAATGTGTGTGTGTATGTGTGTGTGTGTGTGCGCGTGTGTATAACGTGTCATAAAACAATGTGTATTAAGCCTCTCAGTCTGCACAGAATAATAATGCTTAGGAACACAAAGTGCATTCATGTTTGTACACCTCTGGAGCTGAAGATCCATACCAAATAAACCACGGAGAAGTGACAGGGAAGGGGGATGAAGCAGAAAGAACAAAAACCAGAAGTCCTTCGGCATGAGCCCCGAGACCATGAGAAATCACGGACGAAAGCGACACTCTCTCACCTGGAAATGGTGTGCTGACACTTTTAAGGGGGCAGTGTTGAACTGAGGGAAGCAAGGAAGGGAACTGCCAGGGACCCGAATTTCCCGCGACACAGCGGAGGGCGCGGGCAGCGCAGACATGCACTACCCAGAGCGCTGTGAGCCTCGCAAGCCAGGAGATTACCAGCTCAAGCATACTCTAGGCTGGCTTCCAGCCACCCCCACACATGGCACCCTTGTAGCAACACTCTTTAGTAATTTCAAAGAAGTCTGCCCACCCCCTCCCAGAAGTCTGCCACACAGAACCATGTAGCTCTACCCTCCAAATTTATCTAACCAACCTACTTTTGGATTTGAGTCTTGCCTTTACACAGTTCTCTCCACCTATGCCATCCTTCCACCCCTCATTCAGTTTTTCAAATATTTATCGAGCCTTTCTTGACCCTACATCTTCCTCCGGCTCTTGCCATCTTTTCTGCTCCCCCTTAGAGCAGAATCCTCATGAGAGTGACCACATTTGCTGTCTTCCTCCTCCTTCCATTCACTCTTGACTTTGCTCTATCTAACCACTCTACTATTCTCATTAAGGTGACCTCCAGTGGCCTCCTCTCCCTCTCAGTGCTCCTCACCTAACAGCAGGACCTGACATAGCTTCCCACTCTGAGCTTCTTCACGCGACTTCCACCTCCAGGACAGTCCTCTCCCTCCTACCCTGCAGGCTCTTTCATGGCCGGTTTCTCATCAACTTCTCCACACATGATGTCTGAGATGCTCCAAGCCTCCATGTTTGGATCTTGGCTCCATCCAGGCTACCTCCTTCTTCAGGTACCATTGCTCTAAATACTACCTACAGACTGATGAAACCCAGAGTTCTTTCCTGAGCCCAGACCACTCTCTTGAACTCCATACTTCTCTATCCAACTGTCTACTTGATATACTCACTTCGCTGTCCCAACAGGCATCTCAAACTTAATGCATTCTAAAACAAATTCTTAATTCTCTCCACCAAACTCCAGTGCCACACATTATTACTCTACCAGCAGAAAAAGCCAAAAACATGGAGTCATCCCTGACTCTTCACTTAGTCTCCTTCAATCCAATCTGTTAAGTCCTGCTGGCTGCCCCTTCCACATAGACAGGAAATACCCTTCAATAACCTCTCCCACTACCCTCCTCGTCCAGGGACTGCAAGACCTTGCCTGGACTACTGTCACAGCCTCTATAACTGACCCGTGATTTCTAACTTTGTCCTCCACCCCAGTCTATTTGCTGCACAGTCTGAAGGATCCTTTAGAAATGTAAATCAGACCATGTCACATCTCTACTCAAAACCTCCAAGATTTGCTCATTTCATTCACAGTAAAATCTAGAGTCCTCACCATGGCCTACAAGGTCTTAAATGATGTGGACTCCTGCCACTTCCCTAATTTCATCTCCTATAATCCTCCTTTGTGCTCTTCCACTCCAACTACATAGATTCCTTATTTACAAACAATAAAAGACAAAGGCCCTTCTACCTCAGGGTCTTTGCACAGGCTGCCTCTGCCCTCAGAGCTCTTTACCCAAAACCTCCAAGGCTATCTCCCTTGGCTTCCTTCAGGATGGTTTACGCAGTAACTGATTAACGCAAATGTGACACAATCACTTGGTGATTTTAGGGGAAGGACGAACAGGTGCTTATTGCATTATTCCTTCAACTTTTCTGTAGATTTAAAATTTTCAAAAATCAAAGTTGGAGGGGGGAAACCTCAGTGCTACCACAACATTATTCTCTTATACCTTGTCTCTGACCTTTCCTCCCTCATTTGCAGCAGAATCAGATACATGTTTCCACCCAAGACTGGATATTTCCTTCAGCATCTTAAAATCAGCAGGCCAAAAATCAAAATCACTTTCCTCCACCAGCTTGCTTTCCTAACTTGGTCACTGTCACTGTGATTCCCAGTCACCCAACCTTGTTTCTTCCTCTCCCTCACTGGCCCCCATCCACACTTCTGCAGTCCAGGCCTACTGCAAAGGTCCTCCTTCCGAGTCTTCCTCCCGCTGGGCTCGCCTTCTTCCGTGCTCTCTGTGTATCGGGGCAGAGAGATGGTTCGAAAACACAAACCACCTGTGCTGCCCTCCTTGTACAATTTGTCAACGATCCCCACCAACTGCATTTAAAACCGACACTCCCAGTGTGGCCAGTCGGGGTCCTCCCCGGGCCCATCTTTCCCATGCCCTGCCTCTCGGCACTGAACACGTCGGCCAGAGCAGGCTAACAAATGCAGTCCCATAATGCACTTTGCTCTTTCCCAACTTAGTATCTGTGGACGTGTCACTCCTCCTGCCTGGAATGTCCGTTCCCACTCGTTCCTCCTGCTCAATTTTCAAAATACAACTAAACATAACCTCTTCCTGAGGCCTTCCCGGATCTCTCCAGGTGGAGTCAAACACTCTTCCCAAGGCCAAGTACTATTTATCACATTGCTTGACTACTTATTATGAGATCCTTCTAGCCCTCTGCACTACAGCCCCTGAAGGAAAGCAGCATGTTATGCTCCTGTTTATATGTATACACAGTGTGCATGTGTGCAAGCACACGCATACACGTGCATGTTTCCCTAACACCCAGAGCGGGGACTGAAACATACCATAGCTGAGCATCTACTGAGTGTGAATGTCAAAATCTCCCCGAGCCTCACTCAGATGTTACACAGCCATCATCCCCCACCCTCTGTCCTGACCACAAGTGCCCTCCACCTCTACACCTCAGAGCAGCTGAACCTCCGCGGTGCCCGGAAGAATGCCTTCAGCCACTATGGACCTAACAAATGCAGGCATAAGTGCACACTGGCAAGGCTGAACGTCTGCGGTCCTTCAACAGGGCCCATGCTGTGTCTGCACAAACTTCTCCAGTACTCTCTTCCCCTGACTCAACCATCCCTTTTCTTCCTGGCCCTGAAATAATTACTTACCTACTCCCATACAAGTCTGCATTTCTCTCTTTTCATTGCAGTTTCGTTACGGTACAGCTGGGGCTTTTTAAAGGGGACAGCAGCTTATTTTTATACCTCTACAACCTCACACAGTGACTGACACATCATAAATGCACAACAATGTTCACTGATGAATGAATGAATGGATGGGTGAGGTTAGGACCTCATCTTTGAATATCCTAAATGAGACTTAACAGACCACAAACGCTGCCTCTCTACTGTGAACTAATTGCGATCACTCATCTCATTCCCAGAGAGACAGTGCCCAAAAAAAGCACTCCCTGGAAAGAGAACCAGAAAAAGTTCTCAGAATTGGACCTCTAAAAATGAAAAAGGTACATTTTCTAATAATTGCTGAACTACTATATTTTGTATCAAAAATGGCTTAGGACTTTAGTATACAAATTTAAAAATAAACTTTAAAATTCTAATGGCTTACAAACTGCAAAATACTTCAGTCATTTTAGATGAAAAGTTAAAACATGTCTTCTCCTTTTTGCTCTGACCACAACCCATCTACTGGTGGGGGTGGGGGGATGATTATGTATCTTCCCCTGAAGCCCAAGAAGGGAGCCCTTGAGCCAGAGAGGATGCCTGAATGGGCGGTGGGCGGAGGGGGATATCGACAGCCCAGGGGGTCAGGTCCTGGGTTTGCAGAGCTTCCCCCAGATCACACAGCACCAGATGTAGCTCATGAGCCACGGAGCCCAAGGTCCTACCCTAACTCCAAAACCTAACTCACCATCTTAACCTCCTGCCCCTTGATTCCTGAAAACAAACAAAAAAGCTCGTGTTCTTTTTCCTGAATTCTTCTACCTAGTACCCAAGCGGGAAACGCAGTGGTCCTATTCCACCCCTCGACCCCTCCAGCACACTGCTGCTGTCTCAATTCCAGACCCATTACCTCCCAACTAGCTTCTCCCAAGCCCGTGCTATCCACTGTGCCAGCTACCAGACACACAGCTACCGAGCACCTGGAATGTGGCAGGTCTGTACTGAGAAGTGCGGGGAATGTACAATGACACCAGGTCCCAAAGACTGAGAACAGCAGCAGGACAAGTAAACTACCTCCATCTCATTCATATTTTTATATTAAATATTATTTGTTGAAAGGATATGCAAATATTACATGCTGAAAAAATATTTTGGAAATGTTACAGTGAATAAAATACATTTAAATCAATGTCACTGTTTGTTTTTTGCTTTTTTAATGTGACTAGACCATTTTACACAACACGTGTGGCTCACATCCTGCCCCCCTGGACAGCACTGCCCAGGAGCATCTCTCAGTTTCTTTGCTGGCCTCCCCCATGCAGGCTCATCTTCTCAGCCCACCCTCCCCGGAGTCCTCCAAGTTGCTGCCCGGTGACCTTCAGTCCCGGTTGCCTTCCACCCGTCAGACACGAATCGGCCCAGGAGGTGTCTCCTCTACAGGAGGTCCGTGAATGTCATTCCCCTCATATCCTCAGACACCTCTTCTCTCCCACACCTGCCATAGCGTACCACACACTGGACAAACACCTACAGAATGTATGCGCCATGTGCTGAGGGTACAAATGAAGATGACAGACACAACCCTGATCTCACTCTGCTTAGAATACAAAGGAGGTGACAGAGTATTTTAGTAAACATTACAGTAGCAGTAATAATATAATAATGTGGCATGGATAGCAGTCAGAATTTACAATCTATGTAACCAGCTACAACTGCCAGCACACTCACCTGATCTTCCTAACTACAGTATTAAATAGCTTCTAGTAGGAGTCTCAGTTTAGAGGTGAGAAACTGAGGCCCAGAGAAACTATGCAGTTCACCCAAGGTCACACAGCTCATAAGGGACAGAACCAGGACTCCAAGGCCACACTGTTCCAACACGTGCTGTGCTGCCTTCCAAGACGAGGGATCACAACATGGGGACGACATGTGGGGGATATGTGGGGGCACAGAGGAGCAGTCCAGAGCCCACACTGCAGAGGTCAGAAAAGGCTTTGCAGAAGAAGCCATTTCTAAACTGCAGGTCAATGTTCTGGGCCAAAAGTCCAGGGGTGAGAAGGTCTGGAAGAACTGATATCAGTTCACTATGCCTGGGGAGAAGAAAGAATGGACTATACCTAGAGGAAGACAGGGCTTTGGTTATTTGTGGTTTAAGAAGGAACTTTTTGAGGGGCACCTGGGTGGCCCCGTCGGTTAAGCATCTGCCTTCGGCTCAGGTCATGATCCCAGGGTCTTGGGATTGAGCCCTACATTGGGCTCTGCTTGCCCATGACCCCTGCTCGTCTTCTCTCTCTCAAATAAATAAATAAAATCTTAAAAGAAAAAAAAAAGAAGAAGAAGAAGAAGAAGGAACTTTTTGAGAGAACCTGCAGAGAGAGTCCATGAAGATACAAGATGGTTGAAGACCCAGAGGTCTGGTGAAGAACTGACTAAAAAGGGGGAAACAGGCCCCCCTCCCACAGTATCTGGAAGGTAAGAGAAGGGAATACTGCAGTCCTCATTCCTTATTCTGATGAGCCCAGCCAGAACCTCACATCTCTTACCGAAGGGAAACCGGGGCATCCCCAGTCCTCAAGAAGGAATTCCCAGGCTCTCCACCAGCATGGGCCAAGGGCTTCTGAAGATTTTACTAACTCTACACAACTGAGACATGCATCTAAACTTTAAAAAAATTTCTGATTACAAGGTTGTGAAGTAAAAATGTTATGCAACCACCAGCATAAGCACTTCCCCAAGACAACACAGCAAGTATATCAACAGGGATTCAAAGCAACCAAAAAAAAAAAAAAAAAAATTTCCTCGGGGTAGGGGTAGGGGATGGGGAGGCAGGGGGTGTTAAAAAACCAAACAGCTGGGCGCCTGGGTGGCTCAGTTGGTTAAGCGACTGCTTTCGGCTCAGGTCATGATCCTGGAGTCCTGGGATCGAGTCCCACATCGGGCTCTCTGCTCGGCAGGGAGCCTGCTTCTCCCTCTGACCCTCCCCCCTCTCATGTGCTCTCTCTCTCTCTCATTCTGTCTCAAATAAATAAATAAAATCTTTAAAAAAAAAAAACCAAACAGCTAAGCAAAAATTATATACTTAAGTGGATTGCAAAATTTACATCCATTTTAAAAATGAAAGAAATGCTTTTAAAAGAATTTAAAAGATTTAAAAGAAATGCTTAGCTTGCCAATTCAAGCAATACCACAGAACCCCCATCCCCCCCACCCCCACACACACTGGTTTGTTTTCCTTCACTTTTAGTGGTGGCAGACAATAGGAAAGCGGGACAGGCAATGCACAAAACTGATATGATCCCTCATCCAAGAGCATCATGGAAATCTGATTTCTTATCTTGACTGAAAGCTTTCTACAAATGTGTGGTACCTTGGAAGTGTAGTAATGTAGTTTTTAAGCAGACATCCTCCCATAAATATCTTCATGAGCTTTAAGATGGCTCATTTTTCACATGTTTAAAGATGGTGTCCACTGGGGCGCCTAGGTGGCTCAGTCGATTAAGTGTCTGACTCTTGGGTTCAGCTCAGGTCATGATCTCAGGGTCCTGGGATGGAGCCCAGAGTCAGGCTTTGCACTCAGTGGGAGTCTGCTTGAGATTTTCTCTCTCTCTCTCCCCCCCTCCCTCTCTCTCTAAAATAAATAAATAAATCTTAAAAAAAAAAAAATGGCATCCACTGGAAGAAAGAGAATAGAAACTGAAAGTCAATCTAATCCTAGTCTTGCCACCAACTAACTGCAACCATTTTATCATTAGCTTTTATATGCTATTCATTCAATATTCACATTCACTGTGCCAAGCATTGCACTAAAAAATGTACATACATTCTCTCCCAAGATTACAAGTCTGGGAAGTTTAGAAGAGTTTTTCTTACTCATCTTTATGTCTCAGGAGCCAATACCACCTAGTACATGGTAGATGCTAAGTGCTATTATAATGACCTCTTGATGAACTGCTACTCAGATGCAGGATTCCACTAAAATTCAACAACAAAAGAAGAGTTAATTTATTATGTTGTAAGGAAGCACATGAGAATATGAAAAAGGTGGGCCTTTAAGACTGAGACAGGTAAGGAGCATCTGGTTGGCTCGGTTGGTAGAGCACACAACTCTTGATCTCAGGGCTGTAGGTTCAAGCCCCATGCTGGGCGTAGAGATTACTTAAAAATAAAATATTCGAAAAAAAGACTGAGACAGGTGAAATTCTGTCCTCATCTTATTCAAACTCACAGTAGCACTTGACACAACTGATGACTCACTCCCTCCTTGCAACCCTTTCTCCACTTGGTTCCAGGACACGCACCCTGGTGGTGTTCCACCTTCCTGACTACTCTTCTCGCCATACTGTCCTGAATCTCCTGGCTAGAGTATGAAGTAAGGGACTGCACAAGGGCCCTGGCCTCACATTTTTCTTCTACCCATGCACTCTAAACAATATCGTCCAGGCTATGCAGAAAATGCCATCTATATAATGATAAACTTAACTCCTCCCCTAAATTCTAAATTCCCATATACAACTGCCTATCTGAAACCTCTGCTTGAGTCTCGTTAGTAAGCACCTCCAAATTAACATGTCTGAATCAAATGTGAGTTTTCTGCCCTAACCTGCTTCTCCCAATATTCCTGATCTCCCAACTACTCAAGCTAAAACCCCAATGTCTCTCATTCTCTCAAACCCCAATTCTAATGCATCAGCAAATCCTGTCAGCACTACCCTGAAATCTGTTCTCACTTCCTACTACCACAAACCCAATTAAAAAAAAAAAAAAAGATTTTATTTATTTATTTGACAGAGAAAGAGAGAGAGTAAGAGCAGGAACACAAGAAGGGGGAGCGGAAGAGGGAGAAGCAGGCTTCCCGATGAGCAAGAAGCCCCACGCAGGGATCGATCCCAGGACCCTGGGACCATGATCCAAGCCGAAGACAGACGGCCTAACGACTGAGCCACCCAGGCACCCCTACCACAACCGTAATTTAAGCCACCATTATATCTTGCCTGATCAACTGTCTTCCTGTGCTACCACATTGGCCCTATCTAGTCCTCATAGAGAAGAACAGAGTGAGCCTGCTAAAATACACAATATATTATATCACATCATGCTCAAAACTCAGTAACTTTCCATCTCACTCACAGTAAAATTTGAACTCCATACACTATGGCTCACAATACCCTACCTGATCTGACCCCCAGCTACTCCTGTAACTGAAGCTCCTACCACTCTTTCACTCACTATACTCCAAATACACTGGCCTCTTTGCTGCCCTTCAAACATACCAAGCACACTCCTGCCTCAGGGCCTTTGCACAGGTTATACTCACTTCCCTCAGATGTTTGCTTAACTTGCTTGCTCCCTTTACTTTATTCAGGTTTTCTGCTCAGTGTTACCTCCCAAGGAGGCATTCCTTAACCAATTTATCCACAATATCACTCTCTATAGTTCACTATCCCCTATTCAGTTCTATTTTTCTTCATAGTTAATATCACTTAATATCTCTCTTTCTCACACACACACACACACACACACACACACACACACTTTGGTTAGCTGGCTGGTTGCCTCTCTCACTAGAATGTTAGCTTCATGATCATTGCTATGCTCATTGCTATGCCTAGAACAATCCTTTGTACAGAACAAGCAGTAATATTTGTTGAGTGTTGTTCAACTGATAAAAATATATAGATGAGAGAAATATCTACCGAAGCAACATATCCTAATGAAAAGGTAACTAAATGAGTTTTGGAAACCCTACCAGCCAAGTGCACGCAAGAAAAATAAAGTAAATGAAAAGTTGCATAACAATCAATTTTACCAAACCTAATAAGAAGAAAGAAGGTATTAACAGGAAAGGTATAGTCTGCTAGGGACCCAAAGGACACCTGTTTAGCTATTTAGCCAACAAGGTCAAAAGGGTACAAGGGATCAAGGAAAACTTGACCAGGAAGAGGAATTTTGCTATGTGGCAGAGATACAGGTGAGCCTGGATGAAAGTCCTAAATAAAGTAAACCTCAAGGAAATCAACGCCCTTTGTTCCTACTGTATTCTCACCAAAGAAGGTCTGATTATGAATCTGGATTCCCATGTACACTGACAGCAAAAAGAGATGACAGTGGAAACTGTAAATATTGTAAGTAACGTAAAATTCTGCGTGGCCTCTACAGTCTTCACACATCCAAGTACCATCTTGTCAAACTGGGTCAATCCCAAAGATTCTAATCAACTCTGAATGTCGCTATGTTCCAGATTTCCAAAGCTAGAAGCCTCTGTGAGGCCCTAACCCAAACAAAATGGTTTACCTTTGTGCCATAACCGTACCTAAAGAGTGCTCACTCTTTACCAGCATTGACTACATGGTGATACAGACACACGCTTAACCACTCAGTACCAGCTACAAGCGAGCCCGGAGGCAAGGAAAAGGTATTGTTCATCTTTATATTTCCAGCACTTTTTTCATACTCATCAGTCACTAAATGTGTGAGGCATGGATGAAGGAAAGAAGGAAAGAACCAATGACCCCACTAAGACCCAGCCATCTTCCAAGGCCCACCCGGGGAACCATGCTCCTTTCTCAACTAAATAGTCTCCTGCGTAACTTGTTCAGTTACCAAATTCATCACAATGGATGTACTAGCAGGCTATGTGACTCAACAATCTATGGAAAAGTTACTTGGGATTTTATACAGAGGGACAATGGGTGGCAAAACCTGCTCTTGAGTTTTTGTCAGGCCATAACTACCCTGCTTGTACTTAAAAGCAGCCCTCCTCAGCCTCTGATGCACATCAGAGTCCCTAATGAGCTTCTTCAGAGTAGGGACCGTGAGGCCCACACCAGCAGCTTGGGCGTCTCTGATAAGATAACATTTGGATGACATGGGTGTGCAGAAGATACTAAGACACACCACCGGAGTCATACTGACATTCTAGTGGTCTTCAAACCAGGATGAGTGCGAGCCCGGAGAGCTCTGGAGAGTTTCTAAGGGCCAGGGAGAATTTCAGGGGTCACTTTCCAGTTTCCCAAGGAATGCACACATTCTAAGAAAAAACAACCAGCCTTCTGCTGCTTCTCCTTTTCTTCCAATCACTTCTTTTTTTTTTTTTTTAAGAGTTTATTTATTTATTTGACAGAGAGAGACACAGCGAGAGAGGGAACACAAGCAGGGGCAGTGGGAGAGGGAGAAGCAGACTTCCCACTGAGCAGGGAGCCCAATGCGGGGCTCGATCCCAGGACCCTGGGATCATGACCTGAGCCGAAGGCAGAAGCTTAACCACTGAGCCACCCAGGCGCTACTACAATCACTTCTTTTTACCAAAATGCCTATCTTATTCATCCCAAACCTTATTACTGTACATTGCCCTGGGTTATAAAAACCTCTGGGGGCACCAATCAAATGGTGATTTGAGAATGCCTTCCTCTGAATGAGGTGTAAAGAAAGGACACCAATGCCCATTTAGTGAAATGATGGTGACACAGGAATTTTAATGCATTTATTCTAACTGAAAAACAAAAACAATTTTTAATTTTTCAAAATTCTCTTAGGGGACAAAAAAGTTTAAGTACTACTGCTCTACCAAATATGACTAAAACTGCGCTGTCCAATATGGCAGTCGGTAGCCAAATGTGGCTATTCAAGTTTAAATTGGTTCAGATTAAATAAAAATTAAAATTTGGTTGCTTGGTCACACCAGCCACATTTTAAGTCTTCATGACCACAACTGCTAACACATCTTGTCATAATGGACAGTACAGAGAACATTTTCATCATACCAGAAAACTCCACTGGACAGAGCTACTCTGGAATTCTGATCAACTGTTTAATTAAGCGCTGAATTCCTTTCCAGGGAAAATGCTGGATCTACCTACCCTCATTTTTATGACCCCAAGTGCCATGAGAAGGTGAGATATTCCCACCTAGGTAACAACGCATGTTAGGAATTCAACTTTCAAAACAGAATGTTCGCCCTACAATCCTCTTACCTGATTTCCAAAGAGGGTTCTTCTATTCTCCACCGGTAAGTTAGAAAACTAGTACTTTAGCCTTTTTAAAAATTATTATTGAGTTTCACATAACATAAAAGACAAAAAATAAACCATTTTAAAGTAAACAATTCAGTGGCATTTAATATAGTCACCATACTTTTGACTCTTGATGACCTGAAGAATCTGTCAAATCACCTTCTGTCAAGGTTCTATTCATGACCTAATTAAAAGAACAAAAATCTAGGGGAGATTGCCTAAGATATGCAACCTGTCCACGTCAGGCATTGTAAGTCCATTTGAGTTATCAAGCAGGATCTCTGAGATGCGCTGCCTAGGTCAGATCAATGTAACCCTCACACGACAGCTGTCACCATGTAGCCCGGATTGTCACTCTCAGACAGGATTATTAAGGGGCATGATAGAAACTATCATGAAGGGAAAAAACTATTTCTATATTTGTTATAAAACTACCCCATCTAAGAACAGTATCTGTAATGCCAGTCGGTATCTCCTACATATATAAAATATACCACACAAAATTCCTTCTAGGATTTGATGCCAGGAAAAAAAAAACATCCTTCTGAGAAAAAAAAAAATTTTCTTTTTGATGATGAGAATTACACGTCTTGTCAGGTTTCCCCTTGCACAGTCATCAGGAAGCTCGAAATAGAACATGGTGCTCAGTCCAGGCAACCAAGGCTATCATTAGCATATCTCCTTGTCCTTCTATTTCCAGGACCCAATTTCCTGTCTCTGTTACACACATACACACTCTCTCTCTCTCTCTCTTTCTCTTTCCCCCCCCAATCTCCCCTCCTCTCTCAATCTCCCCCCCACCCCCCCCCCCAAATCCTTTTTCGAAAACTATCAACTAAGGAGTATAATGTAGATTTCTATTATTCTACTGACTCTCTGCCACTAATCATACATTATAAAATCTGGGGACAAGATCAATCTTAGTACAGGACTAACTAACTTACCCTGAAGTAATATCTTATAACAACTAATGTTTCTCTGCTTGTCTTCAATGCCAAACAGACACTGCTCAAGAGAGAGCCACACAGGGGCGCCTGGCTGGCTCAGTCAGTACAGCATGCAACTCTTGAACTCTGGGTCGTGAGTTTGAGCCCCACAATGGGTGCAGAGATTACTTAAAAAAAAAAAAAGATATACACCCACCTCAAAATATGAGAAGTGTACCTTAGGGGACCAATAAGCAAGATATAGCTGTCAGCCATAAGCACTTGAGAAAATATTTTGAAGTTTTTCTTACAAGAATGAGGAGACTGAATTTAATATCAAATTGTGAGAAATCTTTTTCAAGGGGAAAAAAAAATTTCATCATCTGTGATAGTTTTTAACTTATGATACCAAATAATAACAAGTGTTTCATATAAAACATTTATGGCTAGGACTTCTTTGGGAAAAAATTAAGTAATAGGGGCGCCTGGGTGGCTCAGTCATTAGGCGTCTGCCTTCAGCTCAGGTCATGATCCCAGGGTCCTGGGATCGAGCCCCGCATCAGGCTCCCTGCTCAGCGGGAAGCCTGCTTCTCCCTCTCCCACTCCCCCTGCTTGTGTTCCCTCTCTCGCTATGTCTCTCTCTGTCAAATAAATAAATAAAATCTTTAAAAAAAAAATTAAAAACTTTCTGAAATGTTACTTATGCTTTTAAACTAAGATACTCTATTCACGCTACTTAAAATAGTATGCTGTGTTTAGCAACAACTGGCTGATACAAAGATTTATTCCAAAAATAACAATGTGAATTGTGTCAGCATTACCATGTATGAATCACTATATTCTATCACCACCTAACGGGGCCAAAAGATACAGGGTGCCTGTGGCTTTAAGGCCATCTGATAAGAGGCGAGAGATTAAAAAAGTAGGGACACAGATGACAAAAAACTTTTCTAGTTCTAGTTGTGCCCTACAACTTATTTTTTGGTAACCTAAATAATTTGTCTTGTTTGTTATGGCTGAGCTGTCCAACATGTATGTCACTAGCCACATATGGCTAAATTTACATTAACTAAAATTAAACAAAACTAAAAGCTCAGTCCCTCACGAGCCTTGTTTCAGGTGCCCGGCAGCCCACCTGTGGCGAGTGACTACCGTACCGGATGGAGCAAACACAGAACATTCTCGTCACCACAGGAATGGTCACAGACAGTACGAGCTTACACATTTTCTACAAACACATTATTAGTGTGGCATCAAAGAACAAATGGCAAACTTTCTTTGAAAAATAACTTGGAAAGTACTAGATACTTTCTGACAAACTTTAGTACACAGTTAAGCATATTTAAGAGGTGTTAAATCTTGAATTAAATGAAAAGTATACAGCAGGCTGGATTGCAACCACTCTATAGTATTTCCTTAATGTGAAGGGAACATTTCATTTTATACACAGACTGTGTGTAGATTATAGTTCAATAAATATATACAAACATTATACATGATATTTGGTAAACACATACCTGACGGACATTTGATAACTAACAGGTTTTCCATCTACTTTTTTAAATCCCATTCTTCTTCAATATTTTTATAAAAAGAAAAAAACTGTACTGTATGAAGTTACAAGATGAAAAGCAAAAAGGTCCTTTCCCTTATAGTCAAACAGAAGAAAGATATGTGATCTTTCCTAAATAACATGGCTCCCCTATCTAGCTCTAAAATTCTATAGTTCTAAAATAGTAAACTTTTGGGGCACCTTGGGTGGCTCAGTCAGCCAACTCTTAGTTAAGTGGCCAACTCTTGGCTTCGGCTCAGGGCATGATCTCAGGGTCCTGGGATCGAGCCCTGTGGCGGGCTCGTGCTCCATGAGGAGTCCGCCTGTGGATTCTCTCTTTCCCTCTCCTGCTGCCCCTCCCCCCCCCCCCCATGCGCTCTCTTGCCAAATAAAATAATATAAATAAATCCTAAAAAAAAAAAAAAAAAAAGTGGCAACAGTATTGAGTTGCACAACAAATGTTTCCAAAATTGTAAACCCCACATACTAAAAAACTGTGAATTACCTTCTTTGGCCACTTTTAAAAAACATCGCTACTGAATCAAACAAACTGCAACGATTCTTTTTATTTTCCTTTTGTGATGGTCTCACTTTGAAACATGAAGTTATATTTTAAAGAAAAAAAAAACAGATTAGGATAAAGAAAACACTAAAAATATTGTAAGTGGTATGGCCCTCACAAACCAACGGAGTTCAAAACTACCACTGGAACTGTTCCACAGGAACCTGTTTACCAAACAAAAGCATAATGTCATCACTGAGTATAGGGGAGGACACCATGAAAATACAGGAAGATGTTGGTAAAAACAATGGGGTAAAATGGATCGCCAAATTGTGGTTAACAGCTCTAAGTTTCAGTTTATATTTGATAAAGTCAAGACTTACTCTATAAAGGAGTATGTATAATTCTTGGATGCTAGAGGAAATACTCGTGAACCTCCCTAAGAACACAGAACAGGATGCCAACGTAACCTCTGACACCTGAAGTTTCCAAATCTAAGAGATGATTTCACCTTGGTTAAAAGTGGGAAGAAATTAAACACTGAGAGAGTTGGTATTTTACATATAGTACCCCATTTCCTAGAGAGTAAATTAAAAATAAATATAGTAGTGTGATAGCGATTTCCTCCCCCTAACAAAAATATTATGAATTCTTGTTTGCTTTATAGGGATTCTAATAAACTGATTTTTAAGCCATGATATATAATGTTCTGTTTCACAAAATAAGGAAAAGTTTTTCTACTTTGAGGTGAAAAGTTGAAAGTGGGGGAGAAATTCCAAGAGCTCATTTCAACGAACCACATTAGCAATAGTTATAATAAAATACTTAACTTTCATCAGAGATTTACCACATGCCACACACTGTGCTAAAAACTTGATAGCCACTATCTCATTTAACCCCCATACTGATCTGGAGCCACTGATACTTGTTATCCTCAGGAAACAAGTTTAGGGACACTAACTAAGTACCCAATTTTCTGAGTAGGCACAAAATGGGAAGAGTGAGATTCAACTGCAGTTCCCACGCATGTGAAGCCCACGGTCCTCATAAGTCTGCGCGCCTGACTCGCCAGCGCCCCCTCTGGCAGCAGTGACCAGGAGCACCCTGGCCAACCGCCCAGTGTGTGGCCCACCGGCCAGCAGAGGTGAGAGGTGCTGAAAACATGAAAACACGAAATGAAGCAAGTAAACAGACACCTCTTCCCATTAACCCACTCTTGAAGCCAAACTTATATTTAATATGAAATACTACTCTAGCATGCCACACGGCATGGCATTAAAAGGATTCTCACTCAAAGGGCACCTGGGTGGCCCAGTCAGTGGAGCTTCCGACTCTTGGTTTCGGCTGGGGTCGTGATCTTGGGGTCATCGGATCAGGTCCTGTGTCAGGCTCCGCACTTGGCTAGGAGTCTGCTTGGGATTCTCTCTCCCTCTCCCTTTGCCGTTCCCCTCACACACACACACACACACCCAAATAAATAAATCTTTTTTAAAAAGGGGGGGGATTCTCACTTAAGTCTTCAATGAGGGAACCTTATTAAAACTGATCTTACAATCTGGCCTTTTTTTGCTCTATGACTGCCTGGTCTCTTAGTTTTTTGTTCTGTTTTGCTCTTTCCCTTCACCAATGATACCCTAGCTTAGAGAACTTACTTATATGTAAATACTGGTTTTTAACTTTCTTGCAAACACTAAAGCTGTGAGCTTTAAGCTCAGCTCTAGGACAGCCTTTTTCCAAAATCAGGCTCTGGAGTATTTCTTTCCCTCAGTTGTCTGCTACCACTGTTTCAGAGTAAGAGGAACAGCTGATTGAATCAGAGGTCGGGCTATATAAGACACGGAGCACCCAGCATGGGGAATGTGTGTGCTCCCTTAACAGGCCTCATTGTTTAGGGGAATACAGCTAAAGTGAAAGGGGAAAGCATCCAAAGGAAAAGCTGATAAAAATGAAATACTACTTAACTCCTTCTAAATCATCAAACTTTTTCCCTAAAGAACTCTCACTTGTCTCCTTTAATCCACGGTATGCCTCCATGCATTTCAACAGCTCTCTTTGTGAAAATGTCTTTGCAATATTTGAGCAGCCAGAAATGGAGTTAGCTTAGTAATGGACCAATTTAAAGCAACGTCAGCACATCCTACTTGGTGATTGCCCCAGTTCCACTTCTGCCTGTGGTTACTGACAGATGATCTGTAGTAACTGTAGATTTACAGCTATGAATACAGAGAATGGAGAGTAACATTAAAATGTCAAGACTGAGGTAAATTCTCCATTAGTCCCCACTGTCCATTTCTGTCAACTTCCACAGTGGTATTGAAGTTTAGCCATCTCTTCACGCTGACATTTTGAGGTGGCTGTAACATTAACAGTGAAAACAAACACATCATAACTAATCCCACAATTTTATATGATTGCTTTTATAAGTTAAAGAGAACGTTCAAGCTGTTAAGAGTCCACGAAGAAGCATGATCTAAAAACTGTACTTTACTTTCAAATATTCCTATATTCAATAAGAACTTCAAGTCCATGCATGGCCCCTTCATTAAAAAGTTCAGAAATACAACTTCAAAAAAAGTTCCGGGGAAAGGGTGATCTAAAAGTCCTTGCCTATTCACTAGCTGAGAAATCCACCCTGCCGTGTTCCCAGCTCTTCCTGATAAGCAAGAAGCGGAGACTCCACAGCCCACCCAATGGCTGAGGGAGGGATTCCTACCCCAGAGCTGCAAACCTGCTCCAGCCTACCCAGGAAGAGACAGGAAGGGCACACGCTAAGTTAGAACACCATTCAAGAAACTCTCAGCAAGGCTTCCAACATCACTATGTGCTCGATACTCTCCAACTTCCACCCATGCCCAAAACAACACAGCTCTCAAGATTAACACCTCTCATTTCAAATTAAAACAAATTTTTTTTTTTGCCTTCACAGTTAGCATTAAAGTCTAAGAGTTCTTCTGAAATCGGTGGTAAGAATTACTTAGAATTAAATTAAACGTAGAAAACAGTGGAGAACAGGCTAAACAACACTATAAAGCAGAACAGATAATATGCTCTTCATAAAGGGGAATCAAAATGGCATGTTTCCTTTGAATAACTGGCTGGGTGGTGATTTTAATGCAATCATTAAAATAAGACATAGGGAGGGGCGCCTGGGTGGCTCAGTTAAGTGTTCGACTCTTGGTTTCGGCTCAGGTCATAATCTCAAGGTTGTGGGATTGAGACTGAGCCCCACAACGGGCTCTGCACTCAGCAAGGAGCCTGCTTGTTCCTCTCCCTCTGCCGCGCCCCACCTCTGTTTGCGCATGCACACACTTTCTCTCCCTCCCTCTCAAATAAATACATAAATAAACAAATAAATTCTTTAAAATAAGATGGCCTTACCTGGCCATCTCTCTCACCACCCAATCAAACCAGGAAAAAAGCAAGCAGGATAATGAGTGTCTCTGTTATCTATGTTGACTTTTAACTTTTTTAAATGGTGCCAACTTCTTGGCATTTTCCCAGCTTCCTTTAACTTCTCCACTGGCACCACTCCTAGTGCCATGCCCCAGTCCCTAGAAGGCTCTCCTACATTGCTCACACTAAGCCAAAAAAAAAAAGCGAAACCTCACTCACGGTGATGCACCATCACCTACTAAAGTTTTGCAAGGCAAAAGCACAAGTTTGCTGCTGACTTCCTTCACTGATAAAGGAACTATATTCAGTAACAAAGGAAGAATGAGGGCCCTCTCTCCGTGGTTACTTAGAGACTACTGATAGATTGACAGCTGTAACTACAGCAAATGGAGAATAATATTAAGATGTCAAGATTAAGGTAAATTCTTCAAGTTAGGTCTAGCAATGTTTTTCCCCTAATTGTCCCCCTGACCCACTTCCCAATTTTCCTTCCCCAGCTAACTATTGCTCCACAGTGCCAGAAATGGCCTTTCTGGGTGGCTGCTAAGATGAAGAAGAAAAAAGCAGCAGAGAAGAAAAAGGTGAGAGGAAAAGGAAGGGAGGCACACATAAGAGTAAAGACGAGGGCTTACTCCCTTATCCTTGGAGAACCAATTTCATAAATAAGCATTAGTGATGGAGAGGGAGATGGAAAGGGAGAACCTGAGTTTGGGGGGGGACGGCATTAACTACTACAAGTATCCAAAAACCACTTGAAACTAAAGTCTTGGAAATAGTTATAATCCACTTTCAGAGAAACTCACTACTTCTTCCTACAAGAAAGTAGAAAGACATTCAGACAGCATTCTTTGAAATCCGAACAAATGAAATTTCACTTCAGTGATCTATCTTCTCATGAACTGATGAGGATACTATGCACGCACGCACGCACACAACACTACATGAATTAAAAAAATGCTACTTTCCCAACCTCACGATGAGGGTGCTAACACCTGCGGTGAAGTTTACTGTCATAATTCAACAGTTTAAAGTTCATTTATATGTGCACAGACTTATTTATACTTCGAGTTGTTTTCAAAAGGAATTTGAAGCAACCACCACTGAAAGAGTCCAGCCCTGTGCTCTTCAATTCGGCAGCCACCAGCCATGCGGGGCTCCTGGTCTGCCTTCGACGGCGATCCAAGCACAGATCGACTGCAATGAGAAATGTGTGTAAAATACACACTAGATTTCAAGTACTTGTGTAAAATATCTAATTAGTAATTTTATACCGATTATGTATTGGAATAATATCTTATATTGGGTTAATTAAACATATTACTAAAATTAATTTTACTAGTTCTTTTTTTTTTTTTTAAGATTTTTATTTATTTGTTTAACACAGAGAGAGAGAGCACAAGTAGGCAGAGCAGCAGAGAGAGGGAGAGGGAGAAGCAGGCTCTCCGCCGAGCAGGGAGCCTGATGCGGGGCTTGATCCCAGGACCCTGGGACCACGACCTCAGCCGAAGCAGCCGCTTAATGACTGAGCCACCCAAGCGCCCCCCTTTTTTTTTTAATGTGACTATGGGAAAATTTAAAATAACACACGTGGCTTACATCCACAACTCCCACTACATTTCAATTGGACAGCACTGGTCTAGAATGTAGTTGGTACCTGAAGAAATGACAACCAGAAGATTATACCTAAATAACAAAATTCCCTGTCCATCTCAGTGAAGGCCTTTTATCTCCTCCCTGCCTTCTCCCGCATCGCCAATCTCTGTCCTTCATAGAGTGCTTAGCACATAACACTCAATAAATATTTCTTTAATGGAGTTGAATGAAAACAACAAGGTTAAATGAAAACAACAAGGTTAAAATGCAGTACCTAAAAGTGACTTCTTAAAGGTTAAGAAAATTCATAGGCTGCTTAGGACACTTAGCCAATGGTTAATATCCAGGCTTCAAAAGTAATTTAAAAAACTAACTCCTTGTTACCTACACAATATTTTTGACACTTACAGAAAACAATACCCTTTTACAAAATAAAAGCCACTAGGAGACAAGGCTACCGTTTAGTATGCGGCTCACTTCATGCTTTCAGACAGTGGGGTGAAAGGACAGATAGGGCAGAATTTTTTCCTGTGCTTTGACTCTACACTTGGTATTTTCCATTTTCACCCACCGAATCTCTGACCTCTGGGATAAACCAGCTATGCTGACGGAAGACGCGGGGAGGTTCTCATTAAGCTGCAGCATATACAAATTGCAACAGAAGAAATACCTAACAGTCGTCACCCAACAACAACAGGCTGCTGAGAGCACCAGATCGACCAGTAAAGTCAAGGGCAGTCAAGGACGGGTGACTTGCTGTAACCAATAACCAACGTATCATGAAGAAAGAACCAACAAGCCACCAGCACGTGGGCAAAGCGGCGACCCCCCTGACTTCCCTCCCTCCGTGAAGCATGCTGGGGCAGCCTGTTCCACCAAGGTCTTCACTATGGCTGCCTGTTCTCTGAACGTGGCTACACTTAGAACAGGCCCTGAATGCCACTGAGGTCAAAGCTGGGTTTTCCCCTTAGATATATTTTGTTTTCCCCATCTCCACTAGACTTCTATGCGGGTATGAAAGCATAACTTTGTCAAGAATAATATTCAAAGAGATACATCTAACTCTCTATTAAAAAGGCCCCTTTCTCTACTTCTGATCACAATTTGCATAAGTGAGCCTTGAGATGCATGGCCACATTTTCCATAAAATTTATTTAGAGGTTGCCAAATTATTCTGCTCATGTCTGGAATTCTGTATTTACTGGGTGAATTGAGAGAATTTCAGTAGAATAGGCACTCTACTTGAAATTAACCAGGAAAAGGTTTTCCCAGAAAGGCTGTCTTTTGAAGATATTTATAAGATGTCATGGAAAGACAGAGAACTAGAAAAGTTACAACCACTGATTCTCCTAGGTGTTTTTCCTTTTTTTTTTTTTTGAATCTCCTGGGGAAAAACTAGGACACAGAAATTATTACCCATCACCTCAATCTTAGAGGTCCTTTAAAAATTTTTTCTGCTTCTGTTTCCTTGATCGTGACAGTATTTCAGGCCCACATTAATGAAAAGGGTACAAATATATTCAAAGTATAATTATTCTAAAGATACACTGCAGATTCTAAACTCCACCAGAAGTTGCCCCCCGGCCCCGAGCAAAACCTGTGGACAGAGATACCTATGTCTTGTGCAGTAGCAGAACTTATTCAGAAACTCAGGGATCTGCCTATAACTTGAAGGACAATCCACTTAACCAGTCTTTTTTAGATAAGCTCTTCAAATGAACAAAACGATGTTCTCCTTCTAGGTGGTTCTCACCCACAGCCACCATGCACTGATAAACATTCCATTCTCTGCTCTCCTCCCACCCTGACGTGCTGCAGAGCACCCCAATGGTGCCGTGTCACTGCCAAAAACCTCCCAGCGCACCCCATGGACACAGAACCTGCCCACAGGGGACCACACAGCTTCCTCTCCCACACCCCAGCCCCTACATCTCAATAACACTGGGGCATTAGGAGGTCCCGCCTTTACGCTCATTGTTTCCTAAGCCTTAAACTCTTCCCCCTCCCCCTTTCACCCAGCCTCCCCTCAACCTGGACTGATCCCTCACATCTCAGGGAAGCCATCACTTCCCCCAGCTCACCCTCCCAGAACCCCAACTGCCCCCCACCAAGAGTGGATTGGGAGCTATTTCCAAAGCACACAGTGCTTATTCCTGTGGTGTGCTTTCCATGGCAGATGCTTGCCTACACCATCCACCCACCGCTCCCGGCACCCCCATCACCGCCGCCCCAAACAAGCTATTTCTATCTCTCCCAACGCATAGCATTATAGGAGCCTCAGTATCTGGTAACTGGTCCCTAAAACCACGGAAACAAAGGCAAACAACTCTGACTATAGTTAACATTGAAATAAGTGTTTTAAGTTATTTTTTAAACTTTGCAACAAGCAATTCTGAGCACTGGCCCAATGATAATACAACATTTTTGAGTCCCCACCATGTATCTGACACTACGTTAAATATTAAAAGATATTACTGCTAGTCTCGCTATGCCTCTAACCAGGGAGGTAAATCTACCCTCATTTTACTTTTTTTAAAGATTTTGTTTATTTACTTATTTATTTTACAGAGAGAGCAAGAGAGCGAGTAGGGGGAGGAGGAGGAGGAGAGAATCTCAAGCAGAGAGAATCTCAAGGAGGAGGAGAGAATCTCAAGCAGAATCTCAAGCTGCACACAGAGTCCGACACAGGGCTGGATCCCATGACCCTGAGATCATGACCTGAACCGAAATCAAGAGTTGGACACTCAACCGACTGAGCCACCCAGATGCCCCAATCTACCCTCATTTTAGAGAGAAAAAAATCGAGGCCCGGAGGTTGAGTCACCTGCCAAGGTCACAGGGCCAGTGGTTGATGGTGCTTCCACTCAAAAGCTGCAGACTCCAAAGCCTGCACGCTTCTCTTCATGCTGGTGGCTCTGAGAGTGGGACTGGGGTTCTTGGGTCTGTAGGAGGTAATCGGCCTCTCACTCTCATTCTCTCTAAACAAATGTAAGTGGACTTTTGCAAAGGCTCATAACTTGCATGCAGACTCTATGCAGTGGCAGATGTTAGAATCCAACATTTGAGAAAATGTAAAACAATGTCTTTAATTTTTTTTGTTTTAGAAAACAGTTATTTTTCGTTTACAAATGTTACTGATGTTAACACATAATGGTTTATTATTTTTAAAGTTTATTTATCTATTTATTTTTAAGCAATCTCTATATCCCATGTGGGACTCAAACTCACAACCCCTAAATCAAGAGTCACACAATCTTCCTACTAAGCTGCCCCAGTTTATAATTTTTAAATTATCAACAAATAAATATTTCAAACTGTCCCCAGTTTAAAGTTCTAAGACAATAAATATCAACACATATAACCCACGTACACGAAGATCTTTGGAGTCCTCAATTTTTAAGCATGTAAATGGGTCTGAAATGAAAAGGTTCAGGAACCGATATCCTTCCTTATCATCCACTAAAAAGAAATATAAGCTAGGTTTTTTTCTTCCCCTGTAAACTTTATCAAATGATCAGGATAGTCTGGAGCTAGCACCAAAGAATGTGTCCACACTCCACAATGAACATTATGGTCCAATGAACTCTGGCCTTTCTAACATTTTCCTTTGCTGACTCTTCAACATAAAGTTAAATTTATCTTTAAAGATACTTCTGTGTGTCATATAATTTAGACAATATCTGTTCAGAGCCCACGAGACATTTAAAAAGCATAACTTACATTTTTAAAACATGAAAAAATCAAGATAAAAAAGCCAACAGGCCTATCTGAATGTGATAATTCAGCAAATCACATCAATATTTCAACCTGATCTGGCGGTTTCCCTGCTACACAGCATGGTTTTGAACTACCATTCTATCATATATGAAATGCAAAATAATTTTAGTAGTTTTAAAGCAAAACATAATTAGATACATATACTTGCTAGAGTAGAACGTGAGTCATTCACAGGGAGAGAGAGGTTTTTAGGATTACGTGATAGCATTTTGAATTACCCACATCATTATCCTCATCACACCTGTCAATATGGGCTAAAGGAGGGGAAATATTTGCACAAATCAAACTTAATTAAATTCAGTTTCATAACTAAGGCTGTATTTAATCATATTTAACCTGTTCCTTAAAAATAAAAGTAGTTTTACGTTGTATTTACATGTGAGATGACATAATTATGAAGTAAGGTCTGTACTGGAGGAGACCAGAACTATAGCCTGGAGGAGAATGAACATGAGTACACGCCACCAGCTGGCAACATCCTAGGCACTTGGTATATATTAATTTCAACACCTTTTGCGATAGGTACTATCTCTCCTATTTTACTGATGAAGAATCTGGGGTTCAGAGAGGTTAACTTGTCTGAGATCACCAAGCTAATAAGGAGCAGAGCTGAAATTCGAACACTTTTCTGACTATAAGAGTCAGCATCTCTTCATAAGACTTTACACCTCCCTAGTATTATTTTCAGAACTGAGTGCTTCAAAATCTGAAGAGGATGCAAAGTTAAGCAGAAATAAGAAGGCAAATACCACAAACAAAAAATTTTTAAGGGCAACTGAACTTAAATAAAAATCCCTCAAATGTACTTGTTTACATACATCCCTAAAACAGTTCTGAGTTTGTCTATAATGGCGTATTCAAGAATGTGGAGCTGGAGAAAAAGGGAACTACACGTCGTGTCCCCAGAGTCTAGCACATACGAAACCCTCCAATGTCAAGTGACTCGAATGCCACATACTCGCATCTGTCCTCTGAAATGGCTATTGAGATGTTTTGTGCTCCTCAAACTAGGGAAAGCTGGAGGAGATCAACAATTCCCATCCAGAGATCGTATTACCACCACAGGGTATCTCCTTCAAACTGTGCTTGTCCTCCAGCGGAGTGAGAAGATGCTGGAATAAGGAGAAGTCAGAATCACTGCTCTGGAAACATCCCTCATCCAGTAAGACGCTTTCTGAGAAACCAGAAAAGAATAAATCCTGGAAACTAAGTCACATTCATTTCTGCCCTAGACACCACCCAGGTTGGCTGGCCTCAGGGACAGCACTTTCAGTCAGTTCTGAAGAGGGGCATCTTGCCTTGAGATTGATATAAGGAAAAACAAATCAGCAGGGTTTGATTTTCTCCACTGACTCCTTTGCACTTGTTTTCCCCGAGGCCCTCTGCTCCCAGCCTCTTGTCAGACTGGCTTTCTCACCTCCCCCTTCACTTGGTCCGGGAACCACAGGGCTCACAAGCCCCTTCCCACAGGCTACAGGTTGGGCGTCTGCTCCCAGAGGAGACAGGGAGCAGCTCTCTCCCGGGCAGCTCCCACTGACCTTGGGGGTCCTGCTGAGAATATCCCAGTGTGCCAGACCTATGGGGGCAGCTTCCCCCAAAACCCCTACGTATCCTTGTGTCCTGGGTCCCCAGGAGACTTTCCTGATCTCCACTCTCCCGCTCCCACCAGGGCTGAGGCTTCGGAGTCTCTGTTCTAAATGCCTCTCCACCTGGGCTACCCCACACAGATTTGTTTCCTGACCAAACCTTTCTACACGTACATTGCTTTAATCCCTTCTGTTTCTACTCCCCAATCCCTGGTCTAAACTGTCCTTATGGGCCTGGACCACAGGATGGCAGTTTAATTTCTGGTCTTCCAGGCTTCTGTGGACTGTCTAATCAATATCCCAAGCTCCCCCACAGAAGTCTGAATTCCTTAAAACTGAATGCAAGACCTCCACCATCTGGCGTGCCCCATGGCAAGCTCAAGGTCCCATGGCCCCGAGTCATTTACCGAGTCATCCCCAAACCAGAAATACCATCCTCAGCTCACTGTCCCTGGCTAAGTCCTAGCCAAATGCCAAGCACCCACATCCCCAGGTATTTCCTGTCTCTGGACACTTGTCACATAACCAGTGGAGTCTTTCAGTGGGCTTCTCTTTCCACACATTGGTCATGTTTTCCCTCACCGATTCTAAGTTCATTAAGAACTGCTCTAAAATCTCCTCCTGTGCCATCCAAACTCAAGTGGCAATCATGGTGGAAGATCAATACCTATTTTTGAATAGCACTCAGAATAATCTGTACATATATAGATATTAATGTATTTTTCCTAGACCTAGGGCACAAACACCAACGTTTATAATGGAAGGACATCTCTGTGAATACAAGAGCTTGAAACTTAAATGTCTGCTTATAAACTCGGTAGGATAACGAAAATGCCAGCTTACAAAAAGGAAGACTCCTGTTGTGGCGCCAGGTACCCAAATCTCTTAGAGACCAAACGTTTTCTGCAGATTAACGTTGACTATGATTTTCTACACTTTGCAATTTAAGTTCACACTAGCATCCAATAGCTGGTAAAATAAATATTACAGAAGAACACATTTTGAAGCTTCCCAAGGGAAAAAAAAATCGTAATTTTCTAAAAGAGGTGGGAGGGACTGCCACAAACATGGAAAACTTTGCTGGAAACCACGTTTCGGTGTGTTTTTAAACCAGAGAGAGAAAGAGAAAGAACAAGAGTCCAATGTCCCTGTCCCTGTTGGCACTGACATAGTGACAACTCTTGCAGGCAGGGCCCCAGGGTTAGTTATCCATGACACGTCAACAGCACCTACCGCAATCCCTGGGACAGAATGATTCAAGACTGTTCTGAATCGGTGAATAAACGCATAAGCCAGTAAGTGAGAGACTCATAGAAAAAAAGCGAGATTCCGGTGCAGCTTACAGGATAAAAATTAAGGAACTCGTAATGAAACAGCTTTCCGTGAAATTCAAAGGAAAAATCGATTAGAGAAGTTTACCGTCTTGCACTTTCTACTGTGAGGCCGGCAGGATTCGAGTTCCCTTACCTGAGGCACAGGCACTTTCTGCGGGGTGTTCTGGGGTGATGGATGGAGCTGTGCCCAAGGCTGGTGATGCGGGTGTGGGGGTGACGACTGGTGGTGCAAGCCCGGGTGGGGCTGCATCGGAGGGCAGGTTGGCAACTGCTGGAAAGACGGCTGCTGACCAGGATGCTGTTGGCCAGGCAGCAGTCGTTCCTGGATGGCTTGGGGATCTGCAAGGCCAACACCAGGACAACCATTTGGTCTCATGTGCCCGGCCAACTCCCTCGGTGCTGAGGACATGCCCATGAACGGACGAGACGGCTGCATGTTTCGGGGGCCCATGTTCCTCTGTCCGATTCCCATGGCACCGGGGGGCTGGTGAGACGGCTGAGGGTGGGGCATATTTGGATAACTGCCAACTTCCATTGGCATCCCAGCACTTCCGGGCCTGACCTGCGGAGGAGGGGTGCCTGCCGGATTACTCATCGCTTTCATGGGTGACATGGGAGGTGGAGAGGCGTAAGTTCCCTGAGGCTGTGAAGGATGCATAGTTTGTGTGTTCATTTGGTTAAGTGAGCCACTGGGGTGGATGGGCTGCTGGTGCATTAGTCCTTGACCACTGTTCGATGGGAATCCTACAGCATTGGGGTATCTTGGTACGGACTGATTCATTGGAGTATTATTTGTAAGGCCTAAATTTTGATTCATCCCTGTATTGTTAACTAATCCCTGATTTAGGTTACTGTAAGGATATCGAGAATACTGCCCTGAGTTGTTTATAGTAGGTGAGGGGACGGTCTGGCTCCGAGAACTAAAGGTAAGGGTCTGTGGCCTCACAGCCCCTTGCTGAGGAGGATTAGGGGAGAATCTGGGACTGTGGGCAACGGATTCTCCGTGGAGAGCAGTAGGGGGGTGGTGGTGGAACTGCTGCACCGGATGACGCAAGGAAGGTGCCATGCTGGGACTCTGCGGGGGCACGTGGGACAAGTGGCCGGGGCCCGACGTGGCAATGAAGGGACTGGCCTGATTGAGGCCCTCTTGGCCTTGGGAAAACTGGCTCATCCTCTGCTGTGGCTGACCATGCTGCTGCATGGAAAAATCCCCACGTGCCATGTAGCTGCCCATCTGCTGCATGTGCTGAGGGTGGGCCTGCGTGGGGGGCCCCGATGGAGCGGGCTGGGGTGGCTGGGGCTGGGGCTGCTGCTGGTAGGGGGCCCGTATCTGGTCCGGCACCTGCACAGCCCGGGGGCCCCACATGGAGCCACTGTCCACGAAAGACTGCCCATGCCTTTCGTTCTGCAGGCCAGGGTAGACGCCCATCTGACTGCCGCCACTGCCACCGTGGGGGACCTGAGGGACGGGAGGGGCGTGATACTGCGAGTGAGGAGACGCGAGCCCATTCCCAGGGGCGCTGCTCATCATCCTGTTTGGCTGATCCATCAGATGCATCTTTTGTTGTTCGTACTGATTATAGTGGTCGAAATGGGTCAGCTTTGTTTGATTTTGATTAGTGGAGGGATGATGAAGGGATGGCTGCAAGGAGGCAAAGCCTTGGTCTATCGGCATTTGCTGACCCATGGGGTTCACCGGATTTTCAGGGTAACCACATTCTCCAAGGCCTTCAAGGCCTTCACTGAAAATATTCCCATCCTCGCCAAAAAGACTCATCATTCCTGGGTCCGCCATCTTCTTCCAACACACGGCTCCTCCAAACTATAGCTCAGGAGCTTGTCTGTGCTTCACCTCACTGAGGTGTTTGTCCTCAAAGCCTATAATCCTTAACTAATCTTCTTCATGTCATTCCGTATTTCTTTAATTCTCTTGGACCCTGCAGTGTCAGGCAAAGTCTGGATAGAGGTCCTAGAAGAGAGTGGGAGGTGGGGGGGGAGGGAAGAGGGGGGAAGAAAACAAAGAATTAGGAACAAATGATAAAAACTGCCAGTATTTTACGCATTTGAATTTGGTTTCCATCAACAATACTAATCTAGCCCCCTCGCTGAGCTGTGTTTTATAAATCTAGTTCACTTTCAGAGAAACTCATTAGCTTCTACCAGAAGCATTATTATGATCGGTTACTTAGAAAGCAAGCAAAACACTAACCTTAACCTTAAATTAATCCATTCACTACACTTCCTAGCGCTCCATTCTTGGACGGAACAGAACAAAAGAACACAACATGAAGCAACAGCAGCTGCCACAGCAGGCTAGCAGATGTAGGACTACAGCCGAGCAGCCCATCTGCTGAACGAACGCCCTGGAGATGCTCTGGTTCCCAGCAGCCCGCCCTCAACCTTATTCCCCTGAGCAGGGTAATCAGAGGGGCAGCCGCGGCACCGAGGGCTGTGAAAAGCTCAACTTAGTCAAACTGACTAGGGGATTATACAAATACCAAAATCTGCCATTTCGTACAAATTAGATATTTACGGCCCACATACCACTATGTAACAGCAACAGAGGGGTCAAACAAGAACGTGTCCACAACGATGTTCCAACGAGGGAGCGTCCATAATGACGGTGGAAAGCAAGCTCGCAAACAGTGTAATAAATTCATGACTCCATTACGTTTAATGGCAGGAATATACAAGAGTCAGAAAGAGGTCAGAATAAAAGCTTTCATTCTCCAAGAAGGCCGATTTCACACATGGCTCTGGGCCCACTGTGTCCCCAATCTGTGCTGCCGGCTGAGAGGTCTGATCACAGGTCATGGTTCCCCAGCAGGTGCCGGACCCTGGGGATGGACCCAGAGCCCATGTGACCACTCAGAGAGACTAGCTGGATGGACAGTTGCTAGAAGATGACTATTCTCATCAGAAGAAACCGAAAACTCTCCCCCAAACTGGCCAAAACTGAAAATTACTTTAATGGAACTAAGTTCAAAATATCCATGCAGGCTTCACCCTTGCCTTCCCCTCTTCTAGGACAAGACAGGACGAGAGCCTGTAGGGAGAAAAGCCCATCCGTCAGCATCCTGTGTTTACAGCACCAGGTATGTTCTACCTACTGCTCTGCATTTTATTCAAACAGTTCGTAACAGATTTTGCGCGTCTGATTAAAATAACCAGTTTAAAGAATGCTTCACCAATCAAAACAGGAAAGCCTTTTTGGCGAATGCTAATTAAATCAACAACCTAATAAAGAACTAATTCACATAGGAAAAATGTCGGAAATCTTAAACATCTTTGGAATTTAACTCATTTTTTCCCTCTTTCATAAGTACATGAAGCATTGTTTGATACTGCCCAACTTGAAAAAAGCCGTATCTTGTTGAAGAATTTCAAGAGTGATGTTAGAAACAGGCTCAGTCATAAATTCTACTGACACACTTCCATAGCAGCATGGGAAGAAACAATGGGCAACCAGCACTGCTGAGAACTTTCCAGTACGAGAGAGAGAAAACCCAGTTCCTGTCTGTCCTACTCTAACATATTCCTAACAAGGGGAGAATTTTGCTTACAGGAAATGTAAACAACATTCCTGTTCACTGTCAGAACTACAGACAGAACACCTGAGAAGGTCTCCAGGTCCGTAGTTTTCAGGTGACAGCTGTCAGCTGAAGTCAAAGGTCTCCTCACTCCACCGCTAACTGCCATGAATTTTCTGATCGACTTTCTCCAAAACAGAGGTCAGAAGGGTGAAAATAAGGTGAGCATGAAAGCCATTTTATTTACCGACATGCTGCTTTACTACACAACCACTTTCGAACCCAAAATAAAGAGAAGCAGAAACCTTCAGTGCCAAGTGCAACAAATATTCATAAACTGAATTTACTCCTCAACAGCCTAAGCAGTCGGTCTTCATTTATTCAAGACTCATTCCAGCTTTCAAGGAAATAAATACTAGAATGGACTTGATAATGGCTGAAACTAGCCGTGCAGACTAACCACTTACCAAAATAACCTTTCAAATTAGCTTAAGGGAAGTAATGTCCACTCCTATGGACGGATGGCCTTGTTCTTACAGGATAACGGCTTCACCCTTCCTGGGTCCCCCACGCGTCCCGGGAGGCAATGCTACTGACTGCATGGGGTTCCCAACCAGCTCTGGGGAGCAAGCAGCCGGGGGTGGGTGGGTGGGGGTGGGAAGTGGCCTGGTCTGCTGAGCCTGGAGCAGCAGTGGTGGAGTTGACGCTGACTTTGTATCCCCTTGAGGCTGAGCGGAAAGAGGAAAAAGAACTTGCCTAAAGGCACGGGGAGGGACAAAACAGAACCCTCATGGAGAGCAATCCTACCTGACGCATAGGCTTCCAGTTAGCCGATCTTTGCGACTGAGACTCACTCCATTTCCCAGCAGCAGGAGAGATGACGGCATTACCTGGTATCGGGTAAGCACACCACCCACCACAACTGAGACCACCGTCAGGTGAGCTCGGGGCAGAGGAGTTCAAGAACTATGGCTTTAGCCTGTCATTAGTGACTGCTCCCACTCGCCTGGACAGCCACCACCGCCCTCCTGCCCCTTTTCTGACCTCAAGACTTGGCTGGCAACTATGCTAGGAATCCATCTGGTAGCTGGATTTCATATTTCTGATCTGAGCTAATCTAATTAATTTATTTTGGTCTTTTTTAATTTGATCAAGTCCATTTGAATACCCACTTTCCCAAGTCACAGCTGCAACATATAATTTTGTTTCTATCAAAGATATTCATTTAAAACTCCTTTTTGGAGGTTGGCCCCTTCTCTACATTTAGTATCTACATTTTCTATGTCTAGATAGATCCCCTGTTCAATGAGCCATCAAATCAGAACCATAGATGTCATTTTAAATATTGTAGTAGCCATGTTTTAAAAGTAACCAAAAAAGAGTGAAGTTAATTTTAATAATAAATTTTATTTAACCCAATATGTGCAAAATATTATCACTTCAACATGTAATCAACATTAAAAAATGGATGAGACTGTTTACACCTTTTGGTACTGCATCTTTGAACCGCAGTATGTATTTTATACTCGCAGCACATCTCAATTTCTACTGGCCACATTTCAAGGAAAAAATGTGCACGTGGGGGTAGTGGCTACCACTCTGGACAGCACAGTTACAGATTATTAAAAAGAAGACTAGAAATACAAGTTGTCAGTGTTCTCAAATAATTCTGATAATTATCACTTGGATAATAAATATTCAAGTTGTCTTTATGTCTGATTTGGCTTCAAGTAAAAATCAAGCTAAATCTCAAATCACACTTACTTATTCAAAATACATGGACTGAGTACCTACAATGATCCAAGCACTGGTCTAGGTACTAGAGATATATCAGTGAATAAAAACAAACAAAATTCCCTTTATCCTCATGGAGATCATCTGTAAATGATGAACCTTAAAGAAGTAAGATTCGGAGGTTACAGTAATGAAAATTTAGGATGCCATTTTACAAAATATTTCTTGGGAATTTATGATGACAAGTGTTTTAACTATGTGTGATATTATATAGCAAAGAGTATGGAAGCATACAGGGAAGACATAATAATGTAAGTTTCAGCTGAGTGCCCTACCGGGCACTGGGTATTTTCTGAGACAAGAATGACAGTGCAGAGGTGCACGTACGTCTGGAGGTGAGGAGAGGCCCAATGAGACAGGTCAACTAACAGAATCATCACTGCAATAGAGAGCTCACTGTGAAACCAATCATGAAAATCTGAGAATTAGTAAGGACTCTGGAGACCTTCTAAGCCAAACCCCTCTTCCTTTAACAGATTAAAAAACCCTTTTAGAGATTGAGGAGAAGTAAACATCTTCTAAAAAATACTTCCATGACGAACAATTTGCAAAGACGAAAGAGAAATGTATAGAAAAAATGGCAGCTTCCTAGTAAGAGCGAATTATTAAAGGCCTTAACCGGGGTCTGTTTTGTTCGAGATTAAGTCACTAAACTGCTGAGACAAACAAATAGAAGAGAGTTTCCTTTCAAACAAATGTTTTGCATTATACTATCTGTAACTTTTAGGAAGCAAGCACCTATCAGCACCATATTGAGGCTCTTGGTTGATTTCGGGGGAAATGAGCAGGATGAAAACTGGGAGATGCAAAAAACAAGTAAACCGCACATAGAGAATCAGGGATGAAAGCAATGGGCATACAACAAACCAAGATGAAAGAAATAAGTTGTGCAAAAATACACATTAATATCTTGAAGTGAATTTCTGACTTCCTCAAACTTACATAAACAATGCTTAACTCCATTGCTCTTCCCAAAGTAATACGGCATTTCTGCAGCCAAGTTTCGATGTGGTATCACAGTGACCTGGGAAACCAGCAAGGAGGTACATGAATACAAAACACTCTCATGTGCAAAATATTTTCCATAGTCCAGCCACTTTTTATCCAATTGTGTAAGTAGAATGCCATCCAGAGGAAACTTCTTCATAAATATCCAACACATGTGGGCAAATGTGGAATCAAAGGATAACTGCCTTTTAGATGATGAAGACTGTTTTGTGTTCTACAGCTTGATTTGTAATTGTTCTCTGTAAGTTTCTCTCCTCCACCTCCAAAGAGCCTGAGGCACATAACATGACTGTGATAGTGATTCTTGGGATTGGGTAAAGCATGTATCAGTATTTCCACAGCAGTGTCTAGCAGCTGGAAAAACACATGTCACCCCCCTGCAGTACAACCTGGGAAGACACCTCTCCACCATCAAGGTTACAAATCATATCAAAAGGGAGGAGGATCCATGAGCTGATGGGTGAACACACAAAAGATAAAGGACTCGGCACCGCTGAATATTCGTATTCACAGATCTGCTAGATCATGAGGCCTGTGGCCAATGATGCCCACTAATGGCCCCCAAGAGCCACTTGGAAAAGAGAAAAAGTCTACTCAGGCCAATACTCCCTGTGGGAGAGGTATTATCCAATAGACAATGACCCAGATAAAGAATCAGGAAATGCCTCCAAGTCAGCAACATCAGTTGACCACAAGTCCGTTCCAGATTTGCCTCATGGACCAAATGGTGCCCTTCCTGAACCACCCATCCCCCACCCCAGGAAAGACCACATTTTCTTCCTCATTAGTATGTTCAGGCGGTACCAATATGCTATGGATGTGCTGTCCCACACAACAGCCATGAGCCACATGTTGTTATTTCAATTAATTAAAACTAAATAAAATTTAAAATTCAGGAGCTCAGTCACATAAGCTACATTTCAAGTGCTCTCTGTGCATATATGCACAGTGCATACATGGAACATTTCCATCATTGCAGAAACATCTATGGACAGCACTACTATATACTTCTTGTTAGAGGTAACATTTTAGACAAAGACCATATAAGATTGTAGCAATTTTCTTTGATGAAAAATATTTTCTCCTGTTCAGAGTGTTATTTCAAAGCATTCTTTCAAAGGTCCATACCTACCCCTTGTGATGAAATTTATAGTGTTTGTTCCATTTAACACATTTTATGTTAACTGTATTTTCAACCTATAAAATTTCTCCTTTCTGTAATATCTCCCAACATATATTTCTATTTCTTTTTTTTTTAAAGATTTTATTTATTTATTTGAAAGAGAGAGACACAGTGAAAGAGGGAACACAAGCAGGGGGAGAGGGAGAGGGAGAAGCAGGCTCCCTGCAGAGCAGGGAGCCCAATGCGGGGCTCGATCCCAGGACCCTGGGATCATGACCTGAGCTGAAGGCAGACGCTTAACCGACTGAGCCATCCAGGCGCCCCCATATATTTCTATTTCTTAATAATTTTTATTATGTTAAGAATGAGTCTCAACTACACAAAATACTACACTTAAGAACAATTAATTTCAAAATCCTTTTCACTTATAATTGCCATATTACCATTGCCCTTTAATAAAGTATTTGCAATCTTAATTATTACAACCAAGAATCCACATAACTATAGAGTAAGACCACTATTTTTCTTAGTGGCTTTGTATATTACTTTCAGTCACTATTTTATTGGAAGAAAAAAATATAGAAAAACAAAAAAGGATCTGAAGTCCTTCAAAAGATCTATGTTGGTCCAAGCACCATATGAAAAATAAAACCAAAAAAAAAGAGTAAGAATTGCATCTACAGTTAGCTTCCATTTATAACACTAGGTAACCCCCAAATTTGCTGATATGAATTGAAGAGATACATATTTTGTACAGGAAAAACTGCTCAGAATTGATGTTGTATAGAGTAATGCTATGCTTTACATCGGCATTCCCTATGGCAGCTAATACTAGATCCATCTGCCTCTCTGACCCAGCCAAACAATGGGAAATAACCGTCTATCCTTTCCATCATTCATTCATTTAAAAAATATTTAATGAGTGCCTACTTTGCGTAACGCATTTACCAGACACCGGGGACAGAGAGCTGAACAAAACAGCCATGTCCCCCATCCTGTACAGCTTGCTGTTCTAATATACGCCCCTTGGATAGCCTGCATACTCCACCCACCAACCAACCTGCTAACTCAGCCTCCCAAATATCCCACCAGTCCACTTCTCCTCTCAGTTCACACCAGCTCTGATGGAGTCAGGCCTTCGTGTGTTAGTCAAGGACAAAACATTAAAGGCTGGCTGTTTCTCCCAAGTCGGGTCTCAACAAGTTCACACAGCCGACTGAATGATCTTCCAAAACACAAAACACATCATCTTTCTCCCCTGATTAAAATCCTTAAAGGAGTTTCCGTGGCTTCCCATCAAGTCCAAATGCTCCAGCATGGGGAAGGCACTTCATAATCAGATCCCTGTCAACCTCCATTCTAACCCCCCAAACTCCCCTCTCCCTGCCCCTGAAACAAGCACAAATAGCCGTCAAACAGAGGGAAGTTTACAAACAATCATCCATTCTTTTCCTCACACCTTCCTTGCCTCCCCACCTGCCTCCTTACCCCCTCACCGGTGCAGTCTGGCGTCTTTTCCCTCTCAGTTCCTTTGTTACCAGCCACCTGGGGGAACTTCCTGACCCTCAGCCCTTCTCCTCCTCAGGCTGATTTTGAAGCCCTCCCTAGTATTTGTGCCACACTGGGGAAAGGGCTACAAAAACATCCAGCACTGTTGCTCTCCTCTGCTTGCCTTGCCATATGAAGGGGGTCCTGGGACCACGGGCACCTCCTGGGAGCTGGTGAGAGATGCAGAATCTTGGGATCCTAACCCAGACCCAGAATCTGCATTTTATTAACAAGCCCAGAATCTGCATTTTATTAACAAGCACCCCTGTGGATTCCGGTGCAGATCTGGGAAGCTATGGTTCTCACTGCTCCTCAGTTAACACGAGAATGAATAACCAACAACAAATAACTCATCCCAAAGAACTACAAAGTAATACAAATATGTGCTATCTCACTCTTAAGGAAAGGTAGTCCTGGCATTCCTGACCAACAAAGAAACAATACTGATACTGACTTCATCCAAAGAATTATGAGTACTCCTTAGTGACAAATTTTAATCTGCAATGGTTTACAATGAGTGGACATTTAAAAGTGGCTTAATTTTAAAGATACATCCATCTGCTTGCCAATCATTTTACATGGCCCCTCCAAAAAATACAGTTAACATTGATATCTAATGCTATGTTACATAACACACTATTTCAGAGGTTTCTTGCAGAAATCTTTCAGTTATTTCTACATAACTTTGAGAGTCTGTATATTCTGAGCTGCCTTTCAGATAAAGATGATTTTTTTTCAATATAATGTTTCCATATAATCCAGGGGTGCCCTGCTGATCACAAACAATAGGGCCAATGTTTTCCTTCAAGGCAACTAATGAAACAGCACTCAGCTAACAGTTCATACCAAGTGCATGGCCACAACACTAATTTTTTTTTCTAAATTGGCCAAAAGGTTCATACAGTCCTATACATAAGTTGTGCCACTAAACCACAAGAATCCTGGAAATCAATGTCCTTTAGAGAACAACCTTTATATCCTGCAATTCTACACTGAAATATCACTCTCTGAAATTAGCTCCTTCAAAGACTAGGCCCACTGAGAAGGCAGCCAGCAGACAGCTAACCTGCTTGTCCCACCACAAGACCTAAGAAGAACACGTCCAGGGTGACCTTTCCATACACAACTTCGTGTGGCCCAGCAATAGACCAGTATACACTCTAAAAGCACTTGGAGTATTCGACATAACATGGCCAAAGAAATGAGGACAAACACCTATAAACATATCTGTACATGCTATATCCATATATGTAAACAAGATATGTATCTCCGTAAAATATGTGAAGCTACCCCAACTTTTTAATGCTATCTTAATTAATTTTATTACAGCAAGGAGGAAAGCAAACAGAGACAGGTCCAAAAATAGGTAAATGGAAATTTTTTTAGTGTAATTTATTTGGGACAGGGAAAAATTAAACTTCAGAAATGTATTTCAATCCACCTGGCAAGGATGTTTATTGGGCAGACTAATGGAAGAGTAATATAAATTTTACAAAATTTTGTGATCGCTGATACATCTTGCTTAATATTGTAAAATATCCTGGCATAGTTTAAACAAACAAAACATGATTGATCTATAAAGGCAAATGATGTCACATGTTTATTAGCCTATTTAAAAATCACCATTTCAAAATATATTTCCCTATTTACTCTATCTAGAACTATTTCAAGCAACTGACAATACACACACACACACACACACACACACCCCCCATCTGGTGATGTCAAGCCTACAGAAAGTGAGAAGAGAATAGGAGGGAAGGAAGGAGCTGCCTAGGGCCACCCTCTGTCCAGGGGTATCCTGCTGATCACAAACCCCTAAAAAGCTGATCCTGAACCACTGAAAGATGCCACGGGGGGATACAGGCAACAATGCTGAGGGGCTAAAACAAAGGCAACGGCCAACCGCTCTTGTAAGAACAGTTTTCTGTATACTTAACTACAGTTGTCATGGATTAACCGATCTGGCAATTTCCTACATTCTTTTGCATTTTCAAGGGTTCTAAAAAGTTGGAAGGGGGGTCTTGTCTCATCTTCTAGGGGGAGTGTAAAACTCCCAATTCTGTACCCAACTCTGCCTGGTTTGAAACGCAGGGAAAGGGAGGTTGTAGTAAACAGTGTTCTCGGATACCTACTACTAACATTCTTTTCCTTAGAGGAAGGGGAAAAGAACCTTTGGCAATACCATAGCTGAAAATAATTTATCATTTTCTCTGCTAGAAGAGAGCACATGTGATGAGAAGCCTTATCCATCATGAATAAACCTGAGCTCAGACACAGGCAAAGTGTCAAGGACGAGGGCAGAGGTCACACGGTAACCTGGAAGGTTTTTTAAAGATGCTGTATTTCATGCAGAAGAGGAATACACAAGGACTTCGAAAAATCCAAATTTCTATCAGGGAAGCAAGCAATATAAAAGTGACACAGAACTGTAAAGAAAGGCTGAGGAGGTCCTTGGAAGAGTGTTACAGAAACTTACTTGGGAAAACTGAACATGATCTCAAAAAGGTAAATCTATAGGGGGAAAAGGGAAGAAAACAAATGTCACTTATCAGTAACTACATTAAATCTCTACTTCAAAAAAATTATATTTGACAAAGGAAATGGAACGAAGACTGGAATATACAATAAAGTTTCGTATCTATTATATCATAATCATTCTGAATTATAACAAGGTTGGAAACATTTTTTCTATGCCTATGACACTTATAAATGTGAGTAAGTTCTACAATGCCACCATCATCAAAACTATCTGATAACCAAAACTATTATCAAAACCTATTCTAGGGACGCCTGGGTGGCTCAGTCAGTTAGGCATCTGCCTCCAGCTCAGGTCATGACCCTGGGTCCTGGGATCGAGTCCCGCATCGGGCTCCTTGCTCAGCTGGGGTCTGCTTTTCCCTCTGCCTGCCGCTACCCCTACTTGTGCTCACTCTCTCTCTCTGACAAATAAGTAAATAAAATTAAAAAAAAATTTTTAAATATTCTAAAATATAACTACTGATAGTCAAAACTATTAATTTCATGCAGCTAAATAAGTCCAATACATCTTTTTTTTAAGATTTTATTTATTTGAAAGACAGAAAAAGCAAGAGACAGAGCATGAGCAGAGGGGGAGGGGCAAAGGGAGAGGGAGAAGCAGAGTCCCCACTGAGCAGGGAGCCCCAGTGCAGTCGGGCTGGGTCCTATGACCCTGAGGTCATGATCTGAGCCAAAGGCAGACACTTAACCAACTGAGCCACCCAGGTGCCCAAGTCTGATACATCTTTTAGCCAAGTTAAATGTCTTCATATTCGCATGTAATAAAAGACAACAGTTTTCTCCATAGACTCTGTATATTTAACTTTACATTTTCCTGCATCCACAGCAAAGGCTCAACCCCAAACCAGCCCTTTTCCTCGTTACCCAGAAGTCTTCTGAGCTTCCTTCCCCAGTTAGCTGAGCAGTGTGGGCAAAATGAAATATCTTTTATACTATTCTAAGCAAATTAACTCATAACCCAAATCTGTTCCCCCCAATATTACAATACATTCTGCAACAAATTCCTCTATTATTTTACTGCAGCACCATACTATTCTACGTTGCTAAAAGCTGACTATAATAGCCACTTCTGCCTCAAATATTCCCCTAAAAGTCATTCAATTAACCAATTCTCACGTTAAGTAATTCTTACATGAGTGTACAAGTTCCCTGATACTAGGATATCGTTCTAACTGGCAGGTAAACTTTATATTTCAGTTTGAAAAGGGATCCTACTGATGTAGTTGTAAATTTCTACCTTGTGTTCATTTTGATCAGAGATCAGTATTAAGATCACCTCGAGTGAGCAGGTAAAAGAGACTGTAACGTGTAAAAAAAAAAAAAAGGCAGAGTGAGAAGAGGAGCTACTACCAGGTGAGACATTTATTTCACATAATGAGGATGATCAAGATAATTTAAGGCTACCAATGAGATCTTACCACTGAAATCTGTACTTGGTTTAATCAAAAAATACAAAAAGAAGAGACACCTATCTACGCACCTTTAAAATACAGAGCTTCTGGGGCACCTGGGTGGCTCAGTTGTTAAGCGTCTGCCTTCGGCTCAAGTCATGATCCCAGGGTCCTGGGATCAAGCCCCGCATCGGGCTCCCTGCTTGGCCAGGAGCCTGATTCTCCCTCTCCCACTCCCCCTGCTTGTGTTCCCTCTCTAGCTGTCTCTCTCTCTGTGTCAAATAAATAAAATAAAATCTTTTAAAATAAATAAATAAATAAAATACAGAGCTTCCTAAGGCCTCAGACTGCTGCACCCACCCGCTGGTATGGTTTTTGCGAGTTAACTAGTATACATCATTTGCCAATAAAATTATGGTACAGGTAAGGAAATGAAAATAGTTAAGTTTCATCACAGATACTATACATCATACTACACCTACCCACACTGTTCATGTTCTCGCCCCCATAGTCATTATGTCTCTAAATATACCAAAGTCCCATGCCCATTTCTCAGAAATAATTTGAAAATATTCACAATTTTTCCCCTAAAACAATTCTGCAGAACATAAAGGTTTTAGTCTAACCATGCTACCGAGGGTTCAGTGCCTTTAAAAACCAGTGGCTATGACAAACATATCTCAAATTTCTTAAAACAGCCTTAAAGATTCTGTACGTAAATCAGAGTGTCCCATTAAATAGAATACTGCCCTACACTACATCTTCCAGATTGCAATGTATACCTGGAAAGAGCATAAAGTGTTCTGGAAGACCACATATCTCACGTTCTACTTCAAAAGTAAACTCACAAGCCCTCTGTGTCTGCGTTGGACAGCTGTTAAGACCAGCGTTCCTTAGCACTAAAACTAAAATAAGGGAGATTAAAGACTGTTTCTCACCATGGTGAAGGGAATAGCTTTAAAATACCATTTGGTATTTCAAATTGTTTAGATCATCAGTATTCAAATAATTTTTATTGGCTGCACACAAACTTGGTAGTTAGCAGCTTTTAACCTATCAGAATCATTTATAACTTTTTTGTAGAATGAATTTAAGTTTTCTGTTACTTTAATTTTTCGATTTTGCATGTATCTTTATTTGAATAAATGATGTCCTGCTGAAAGGTTAACTTGCAAATACATATATTTCAATATTTCTTTCATCATGAACCATTTTAAGTTCCATCAATATTTGCTAACCACCCAAATAACAAGTATCACTGAAAACTGTAAAATTATCTGGCATCCACAAACAATAAAATGTTTGAAATAAATTTTGATTGTTAATTTCACCTGGCCCCTTGGTTCACAGCTTATATGCAAGCATTTCAGATGTAAATCCAGTATAAAACAAGTAACCATGTGAATATGCTGAAAATAATAACTGCTTCCTAATGAATCAAAATCATGTTTTAATACAATTATTTTTCTGCATTATAATATTCTTGTCTTCATATAAATATACTTTGAGTTCTTGAGCTTGTTTTTGTGAATTTTTTCTGATCCCTCCAATACTATCAGCCAGTATTTTGTTGTTCTTGGGGAAAGTGTTTTGGTGGAGATAAGAACAGAATGCCGAGAAGCACAGGAACCCTCCCATTAGCCCCTGTAGCTATTTCAATGAAGTGAAATTACATGAAGTTTAAAATCCTCTTCTTCTGTCACAATAGCCACACGCAAGTGCTCGACAGCCACGCGTGGCAGTGGCTACTGAAGTGGATGCAGCAGATAGAGACCTCTGTTGAATTTCCACCACGGCAGGAAAATATGGGCGGTTCTGGTCTAGAGGACTCTGTCTAAGCAGAGATTCCGAGGGCAAGCAGGAGACCAGCAGACAGAGGGAAGCAGGAGGACGGAAAAATCCATTCCTGAGGCTTAGGGAAGCAGGATATACTCAGATATCTGCAAATACCTCAGTATGTCTTAACTTAAGCGGAGGCTAGATCTTGAAGGGCCTTTATAATTCATTCTGAATTCATGGAGAAGTCAAGTCACTCTCAAGTTTTTAAGCCATATGGTTTAGAAAGATGTACATTTTGGAAAGAATCCCCCTTACTGGCTTGTGGATTACAGATTGGGAGAGGTGGGAATGGTACAAGAGTAGGCCCAAGAAGCCCGGTTAGAAGACTCTCGCAGGAATTCAGGTAAAAGATGATGGTGCAGGGGGAAAAAAGGAGCGGGACATACTGAAGATACAGAACTACCCAACCATCTGACTCTGTTTCTGAGCAGATGTTGGAGGATGAAGAGTCTAGGATGACAGGACTCTGGCTTGGGTAACTGAGCAGATGGTTATACCATTCACCGAAACATGGGGAACAGAAGAAAAGTTGAATTTATATGGGGTGGGGGAGAGGTGTAGAAATAATCCACACAGAGCCACCAAGGAAGCCATACAACATAAAAGTGAAGAGAGAGAGAGAGAAAGCTGAGCTAAAGATACGGCTGTCTGGGTCACTGACAAACAGAAGGAAGGCAAAGTCTTGGAGTAGATAAGATCACCCAGAAAGTATGTTTAGTGATAAGAGAAAAGAACGAGAGGATCCTGAGGAATACCAACACCTACTGGGCAGGCAGAAGCGTCAGCCAGCACGACAAAAAAAAAACATCAAAAAAGGAAAAAAAAATAGAAGCTCTAAGAAGGAGGTGATCAACAGGTTCGAACGCTATAGAGCAAGAAGAACAGTGTCCACCGGACTCCACAGGCAGGACACCAGGAACTGTTAAGAGCAGCTTCTATGAAGTAGGAGAGCCAGCAGCTCAAGCGCTCCAGCTAAGGTCATGGGAGGAGAGAAAAGCAGAGATGGCTGCCAACCTCCAACAGAGAAGGCGAGGAGACGACAGCAGCAGTGGAGTGAACTGACCAAGGACTGGTATCTGCAGACTCAAGAAGAGAGAAATGGGGTTTGTGTTCAAACAACTCACACAACCCTGGGAAAATTCCTTAGTCTTTCTGTACCTCAATATAATGAGGATAACAACAGCATTTACTCCACAAGGTTATTAGAATTAAGTGCATTAATATTTGTAAAGTGCTTAGAACGGTGCCTGCCACATGGTAAGCACTATATTAGCCTTTGTTAGATACGTAACACTGACAGGAGGAGACATTGAGTGAGAGGTCCAAGAAGGAGCATAGAAAAAAGGGGAACAATTAAGGGCATGAGTCTCGGAGGAGGGGGCAGGGGTGGGAGAAGACCCATGCAGAGGGCATGGGATCTGCCTCTTTCATCAGGACAAGCAGAAGGATGCGTACAGATAGAGAGTTAACAAAAAGTGAATATGGTTTCATTCCCATGGCTTCAGTTGGCTTGTTCAATTCCAAGGGAGGCAGTGGTCTGGAAGTGTAAGTTTTAAAGAAACAAACTGAAGACAAAAGTAAGTGGAAAGATAAATGGTGCTCATGGATTGAAGAATTAATGTTATTAAAATGTCCACACATGGGGCGCATCGGTGGCTCAGCTGGTTAAGCGTCTGCCTCAGGTCATGATCTCAGGGTCCTGGGATCAAGCCCCACATCGGGCTCCCTGCTCAGCAGAGTCTGTTTCTCCCCCTCCATGTGCTCAATCCTCTCTCTCTAATAAATAAATAAAATCTTTAAAAAAATAAATAAAATGTCCACACTGCCCAAAGGAATCTATAGATTCAATACAATCCCTATGAAAATTTCAATGGCATTTTTCACAGAAATAGAATAAACAATCCTAAAATTTGTATGGAATCACAAAAGACCTGCACATCAACAGAGCAAAGTGGCATGGTCACAGGGCACTATGAACCCACCAAGGTCTGAGACCAACTCTGAAATGACATCTGGTTCTGGAAATGATAATTCCACCTATCTCTAATTCATGAGGACTAAACTGGAGTGTACATACAAAGCACTTAACACAGTCCCTGGCACATAATTAGTAGGCAATGCAGACGATCAAACAACTTTCTCCTTTAATGTGAGAAATTTAAATATGAAAAATATATCAACCAGGCTGTGTGGCCTTGATCCAGTTAGTTAGCCTCTCTGGTTCTTGGTTCTTCATCTGTGGAGAGGGGAAGTGGAAAGGTGGCTGAATAAAATGGCAAATATCTTACCACTCTAAGACACTAAGTACTTCACAATTGGAAATAGGTGAAGTACAGCTGTCCTCTTCTGAAACCACACTTCTAGTGATAGAAAAGTAATTAAAACTTCAAAAAGCACAGATAATTGATAAAAAGTGACTATACAGATAAACTGAACACACATATATTATGTAAATAATTCAGTAACTCTAAAGTAGAATTATCACTCTACAGAATTCATTCTGAATTCATGGAGAAGTGAATCACTCTGAAGTTTTTAAGCTATGCTATTTAGAAAGATACACATTTTAGAAGGAATCCCCCCTTACTAAAATGTGGGAACCACTAGTAACTCAAGTAACTGTTCCCCTCTAAAGGTAAATCAGCACCTGGCTTACATGGTAAGATTAAGAAACCACCATTTCTCAGAACACATTCCTTTGCGACGCTGTAAAGGGGCATCCTAGGGCATCCCTCTGCTTCAGGCCACCTAGAGAAAGGGAGGTCAGGGCACTGGACACCTGCAAGCACCCCTCCACGAAAAAGGCCTCAGAGGCCTGCCAGGTCTTTTCCTAAACGTCTGAAGTACTGGTCCAAAGACCAAGCAGTCACCTAAAGCAAATTTCTCAGAAAAATGAAACCTCATGCTCTCTTTATTCCTAAACAAGGCTGGCAGCACGCAATCTCTCCCTAATCACCAATAATATAAACTCTTGGTCACAGAACTGTAATCCTTCCATTAAATTAACAATTTAAGGGTTCAGAATATAACTACAAGGTATCCTATAAAGCACTGAAGAACTGGATGCTAAATGTATTCTTCCCATTTCCCATTTATTTGCTGAGCAAACTTGAGATATGACCTCTTCAATTTCCTTTTCCAAAAGCAAAATAGGTTAATATCAACTGTCATCTTCAGGGATGCTGTAAGGATAACTTCTTCAGATTCCTAGCACAAATATACTCACTATAAAAGATATATTAAAATTTTTATTATACATCATGATTAGTCTTAAAGGTCTAGCTTAGGACACTTCTTTCCTCAGATTCCCTAACTATACAGACGGAAGAGCTTTCCAATCAAAACAAAACAAAACAACCCCCCCCAACACACACACACACACACACACAAAAACAAAACACACACACAAGACACACACAAAATTTCAGCTTCCACAATTTTAAAAACTTTAAGAGGGGCACCTGGGTGGCTCAGTCATTAAGCGTCTGCCTTCGGCTCGGGTCATGATCCCAGGGTCCTGGGATTGAGCCCCGCATTGGGCTCCCTACTCCGCGGGAAGCCTGCTTCTCCCTCTCCCACTCCCCCTGCTTGTGTTCCTGCTCTCGCTACCTCTCTCTCTCTCTCTCTGTCAAATAAATAAATAAATAAAATCTTTAAAAAAAAAAAACTTTCAGAAAAGATCACAGAACAGTTCTTTAAAACATCTTCCCTAACAAGCCACCATCAGTAGGTTTCCCCATATCTGGAATCTAGAATAGTACACCTTTGCAGTTTGCAGGCCTTCAGCATGCAAGCCCAACTGGTCCCCTCTCTAGAGCCCCCAGGGAGTGGGGAGACTTTGGTCATCGCCAACAGGGTCCTGTGCCCACTGCCCCTGGGCTCCTGGCTCCTGGAGTACTGCTCATACCTCCTCATTTTATCCCCAGTACTTATCACCGTGGCTAGGATAAAGCAGGTGCATGCACATGCTTGCAGAAGGAATAAAAAGTAAGAGTTTTTTTCCAATAAATAAGCCACAAAAATCTGAGTTTCTACCTCCTGACATGGAAAGGCAAACTGGAAGACACCCGAATGCTGTACTTGCAAATCCCATCATCCGTTTCTGAATTTGTCCCAAAGCTTATCTCCCCTCAATTTTATATATCTAATAGCCCTGGGCAGACCCCCTTTCAACAAAAGTTTATGATTTCACATCAGCATTTTCTCATCTTTATCTTTTATTGACCACTGTCAAAAATTAAGCTTATAAATGTTAAGCTTATTTATAAAATCACCACCTTTCATCAAAGATTAATGTTACACAATTGTGACATCTCTTTAACACTTTAGAATTAAAACAATCATAAGGAAACGTGAGAAGAAAGGAATATCATGGCCAAGGAGGGGGTAGAAGAGAACAGCATCTAGAAATTTGGGGAAAACCATTTGTGAAGCCAGCCAGATCTGGCCCAAACACTTTCTCTTCCTCAAGCAAATTAAAGCAGCTCTCTGGACTTCAGCTGCTCATCTATGAAAATATGAAAATAAGTATTCCATCACCTCCCTCAAAGGGCTGCTTAGAAGTGATTTGTCAAAAGTAGCCATTAACAGAATGCCTTGCACACAACAGATGGTAAATGTTAGTTGTTCTCCCCACATTTTGCACCAACCTTAACCTAGTCATCTAGATTTCCCTACTCCCAGCTTCATCACCAAATATACTGCGTATCTCTCCATGGGAGTTGACAGTACAAAACTCAAATGGTATTATACCAAGTTCTGAACTCTTCTGCCCTATTAAGAATCAAAAATGCCTTTTAAAAATCACAACCACAGAAGCCTGTCACCTTGCTAGGGCAGAGACAGGGCCAGCAGAAAGAGTCCAGGCAGAAGGTCGCAGAGCAAGTCCCTCGATGGACACCCTCACAGACCATGAAGGAAATCCTGCTTTCATGCATCTAGAATCTAGGAATCACAGGACGGGAGTACTAAAAGACTCAAGACCGAATCCAATCACTTGACCTTATAGAGAAACAGTGAGAAGGTAAATGCTTTATTCAAAGTCATTCAGCTAGTCAGAGAGAGAGAGTGAAGACTCCAAGACTAGTGCTGGTTCCCACTGTAATAAATACCCTACACTGCTACGAACGTATCCCCTTATTCTTAGGCAACAGCGTCCTCTCAGACTAGGTAACTATATATATCACTGGAAAAACATTAACAGGCATTTGAGGCAATACAATTTTAAAACAGTACATCCAAACACCATCTATAGAGTAAGCTAAAGTCATAACTTGAAGCGATTCCAAATAAGATGGCATTCTAAAAACGTTCTGTTCTGTTGGCGTTATCACTGAATGTGGTGTTGTGTCTCCAAGGTCACTATGTTGAAGGAAACAACATTCATTTGCATAATTTCTGGTGTATTAAGTCAACTATGTCATGAGAATTTTTTTATTTTAACCAGCAGAGGAGCTGCTTCCCCAAATTGTCTCCGAATGCTAAGCCCTTCTTTCTGTACCCAAAGATATTTGCCCTCTACGCATCATTTCTATACACCTGCATTTTTCTAGATGGTGGTTAATGCCATAAGCCATTTGATTCAGGGTAGATGGAGAAACAGTTTGTGTGACTGAGTTGCAAGCTTTTTTCAAACAACATCATTTTTTAAAATTTAAATTCAATTAGCCAACATATAGTACGTCACTAGTTTCAGATGTATTGTTCAATAATTCATCAGTTGCATATAACACCCAGGGCTCATCATATCACGTGCCTTCCTTAATGCCCACGACCCAACGACACCATTTTTAATGGGGAAAAAAAAAAAAAAAAACAACTTACAAACCATCGTTATTCAGACTCGGGTGTGTGGCAGGCATTTTCTCAAAAATGAACAAAATAAGTCTGTCACTTAAGGAAAACAATTGACAGTTTGTTGCCAATGATAAAATTTGAGCTTTCAAGCAAAAATCAGAATTTTGGAAAATCTGTATTCACCATCATGAACTTGACAGCTTCCCAATACTTAAAGAATTTTTTGATTAGATAGACAATAAGAGAAAAAAGATTTTTAAAAATACTGTAAAATGAAATGTGTCAACATCTGAAAGATTTATGTAACTCACTGAACCAATATTTTCCAAATTACCAATGCATGATGTTACAAAACTATACACAAGGATAAAAGATCCATTCAAAGTGCAAGATACACCAATGCATTTTAATGAAACGAAATACTAAAATTTTACTGATATGATTTCAGATTCCACACTACAACTAACCTTTAAGAAACTACTCCTTATAGTTTTAGTATAGTATAAAATTATCTAAAAAGCCTATTCAAATATTCCTCCCTTTTCAATTACAAATCTGCATGCCAGATTTTCTTCATGTTCTTCAACCAAAACAACATATTACAACAGATGGAATGCAGAAGCAGCTATCAAAATCTAACGGTCTTCTATTGAGCCAGGCACTAAAGAGACTTACAAAAACATAAAGTAATACCCTATAAACTCTTGCTTTGGAAAACACTGATTTTTCAAAAAAAATTAAGTTGTTTGTATTAACATGTAATGTATTGTTGGTCAACAGCATTGCTGAGGAATGCAACGTACAAACACTTAAAACTTAGATATCATAAAACATTTAAACATGGCAAAGAACAATGGCAACAAACAAAAAGGACCTTTCATATATGACATCCTGGACATGAACAGCCTGGCCACAAGTCTTAACCACGGAGAACTAGAAACTCCGTAATTTCCACTGCCACAATCACCAAAAAAGCCACAGATATCCTTGACAAAGGAGACCCAGAATAAGGAGCCACAGACTCTATTATGAAGGCTGCTTGGCTAAAATGTCTGGCTTTCAAGAGACGTTGGGGTGGGGAATGCAGAGAAGAGAAAGTTCCAGAACCAGCAAATCAAATGACCAGGCTGTGTCCATCCAGCAGAGAAAAGGAAGGGAATACCTTACTTTTGCTCTGTAGCTTACTGTGAGAACACTTCAGCATTCACCCACTTGTTCTTCTTTTTACAAGAACGAGACATCCATACTCCTACTCTCTCTGCTTTGTATGAAGATCAAAGAAGGACCCAAAAGCTTTTTCTTTTATGTATCTTAGCTTCAATAACCCTATGAGATAAGCAGTACAAATACTATCCCCATTTACAGATCATGAAACTGAGTCTTGAGAGTTGGGTGGGAGAACCGTATATCCCTACCCCAAGTCTTCTGGGCTCTTGTTTGAAATTTCTACCACACGCTACTTGGACACTGGTTCTCCTGATGGGTCCTGCACCGGCAGCATCAACACCTCGGGCAACTTGTTAGACATGTGACTTCTCAAGCCAACCCAGACTGACTAAATTTAAAACTCTTGGGGTGAGCCCCAGCAATCTGTGTTTTACAAAGCCTTCCAGGTCATTCGGATGTATGAACTGAAGGCCTAGAAACAATGACACCCCAGAAAGGCACCCATCTGCCAGGACAATTACATAAATAATATGAACAACTTGATACCAATACAATACAGGCAGAGCTGCCATAACAAAACACCAAAGACTGAATGGTGTGAACAACAGAAATGTACTTCTCACAGCTCTGGAGGCTCGAAGTCCAAGATCAAGGAACCAGCAGGATAGGCTTCATTCTGAGCCGCCTTCTGGCTTGTATCTGTGGTCACACAACCTCTTTGTGCAAAGAGAGAAAAATCCTTCTCTTCCTCTTCTTACAAAGCCGTCAATCCTATCGGATTCAGGGCCCACCCACATGACCTCATTTAATTGTAACCATGTCCATAAGGGCCCTATTTCCAAGTACAGTTACGCTGAGACTGGGGCTTCAACATATGAATTTGGGGGGAACAAAATTCAGCCCCTGACTTCAGAAGGAAAACGTTCAGGCCCCATGCAAAGGCTGATGCTGCTGGTCCAGGACCTCACCCGCAGAACCCACGCCACGGAGGGACACAGACAGAGAAGTTTACCTGGGAAAGCAGCAACTATCATGGAAATCCCAGCGCTGACCCAAAGCAACTGAGAAGGACCCACGGGGATTTCCACAGGAACACAGGAAGGAGGGAAAGTCACTTCCCACACTGGTGCCTAATGCTAACTGACAGTGGTAAACATTTACTGAACGTTTGCTCATGTGCCAGGCCCCGTGGTAAGGCTTCAGACGTACTGCTTCATTTAATCTGTGTTACCCCCATTACGGAAATGGAAACGGAGGATTTAAAGGTTAAGTAGCCCGCCAAGGAGCCACTGCTGGTAAGAGGCTGCAATGGGAGTAAGCCCCAAGACAATCTTAACCTCTACACTCTACTAGAAGGGAGAAAAGAGTGCAGGCTCGTATCTCATCTTCAGTCACAGAGAGCGATCCCAGGCACTAGAGGCCGTCCAGCACAATGGTGCAGAGGTCAGCTGTTAAGGAAACACAAAAGACCACGACACACGTGGCACGATACTTAACGTCACTGATGATGAAAGTGTGCCTATCAAATTGGCAAAGGACAATGTCCTGAGTTGGCAAGTGCAGAAAAAACATGAGCAACTCCCACACCACCAAAAAGATTATGAAATGGTGTGGTCTTTCAGGGCAATCCAGGAAAATGCACCTTATAGAAAATGAACACAGCCTGTGACCCCCATGACAATCCTTTCTAGGAATGTATCCTAAAGGTGCATGGAGATGTATGTGAAGGGCTAAGCTGTATGGAAGCACTGTTTTCAACCGAGAACACTAGAAATGACTTAAATGTCCATTAAAGTCAGACAGGTAAGTGAAGTTCCATGATATAGGATATCATTGTTTGAGCCATCTGAAAAGATAAGATACAGCTCTATGTATAGATATGAAAAGATCAGCCACCGTATACTGAAAAGAGGGAATTATATGTGTAGAATACATCTGCAGTGTGAAAACCTATCTCCCACTACAAGGCCTAGAGGAATAATTAATGCACCAATGTTTATTTGGCACGGGGGCTTTCACTTTCTACTTTATACACACTTTGTGGTGTGAAACATTTTGGAATAAGCATCCTTACAATCAGCCAGATGTTAAAAAAAAAACTGTATTACAGTTTTACCCTCCCATGTCACATGGATCCAGCTTCCCTCCATCCAAGTTCTGCTAGCTGGTAACCCTCGCTGGGTTACTAAGTCTCACAAAGCCTCGATTTTCTCACAGGAACCACTTTGGGGACCAGAATGCCCGTTGTCTGCTCTCCGAGCTATTTCCTCAGCTCTCCTTCACAGTGCTCCCCAGGGCAGGGCACACAACCCTGCATGTTGTGACAAGGGCCTGCCAGGTGGGGAGCTCCATGAGGGTAAGGTGTCTGTGTGCCCTGTGCACCTCAGGGCCCCCCACATTGCCTAGTACAAAATGTTGGTCAAGGAGTAATTCACGAACGAGACAACCTACAGCAAGCATATTCAGCCAATACTAGTAACATAAGAATGTGTTGGTCTGAGGCTGATTATTTTCTTGCAAGAGAAATTTGGAAAAAAATATTTATGAATCCTTGAAACCCCACACACACTCCAAGTATTCTAAGGTATAAAACTGATCTAAAAAATAATAATAATTAAAAAAAACCCAAACTGATTTACCGGGGGCGCCTGGGTGGCTCAGTCCGCTGAGCGTCTAACTTCGGCTCAGGTCATGATCTCGGGGTCCTGGGATTGAGCCCCACGGCAGGCTTTGTGCTCAGCAGGGAATCTGCTTCTCCCTCTGCCTCTGCCCCTACCCACACTCATGCATGCCCTCCCCCTCTTAAATAAATAAAATCTTTAAAAATATATAAATAAATAAAACTGATCTGCCTATCTAAATGTCTTCATTGTAGAGTTTCAGAATGAAAGATGTCCACATTTTCCATAAAAGTTTAAAAATATTTCAGTCCACTCATCTGAAATTATAATTTGGACTTATCTGAATCGAAAAGAAAGTCTGTCACCTCCAAAGTTCCCTACCCCACGGGTGACAATTTCTTTCCCACATCCAAACAGTGCCAGGCATTTACTCGGGTGCAGAATGCAAGATGCTATACATGAACACACAATCAGACTTAACTCTGTCAACTTTTACAGCGAGTTCCCCTGTACTTCCTCACCCCCTGCATAGCTGAGCTTTAATACAGAACTACTTGAGTGGCAGTGGGACCAAGAGCAAAGTCCTGGTGAAGAAGCTGGGACTTACTGTGCTACCTCAAAGGGCCAATCTATACCTAGCCCATAGTAACCCCCTCTCTCTAGATGAACAAAATGTACAGTGAAATAACGAATGTCACATAATTCTGAGTTCTCAGAAAAGTCCTACACAAAGGTACTGCCAAGTCTAATAACTAACCAAAGCTTACAAAGTTACATCATGACCACAAGTAATTAAATGAAAACACTACAGTGATACGTTTTCCTTCATTTTCAAGCAGGTACATCACCATACTTCTAATCTGACAATAAACTAAGGTTATGAATGGAATTCTAATAATTTCCTTTTCAAGACAGAATGTAGCACCTTCACCAAATGACCCAACTAAACATCACCAGTAAACAGGACGAAGAGATGTCACGTGCCCCAGTGTGACACCCTGAGGAAAGACACACCATCGCCCATGCATTACTCTGGCCAAAAAAGGCTTAACCTACCTCTAAAGAGGAGGGAAAAAATCTAATTTACTAATCAGGTTGCTATTTTGGCCACCTCACAGAGATGTCTCATTTCTGAAAGCCACTACAGTACAATATTTGCTATCTTTCATAAAGTTTTGTCTGCTATACTCATGCCAAAAACTGTGCTACAAAGAAGCAAACCAATGACATTTTCCCTCCAATAGTTAACTTCCATATACTTGCGTGCAACAAATATCTACTGAGCGCCTGCCATAGGTCAAACACTGTTCTAGGCACTGGGGATGCATCCGTAAACATCACAGACAACAATCCTCCCCTTCACGGAGCTGAACTGCATTCTAGTGAGGATAGAGTCAAACAGAGTAAGTAAGTAAACATAGGCAAAAAGTAAAAGGCAAAATGAGAAAATCCACAACATAGAAGGAAGGGGGAGAGGTAGTTTGGGGGACCGGGTATGATTTTAAAGTGGGCAGGACAGGGAAGCCTCCCAGGGAAAAGGACTCAGGATGTGGAAGGAGCTGAGGAGGAGAAGGAAGCCGGATACCGGAGAGAACCGCTCCAGAGCAGGGAGCCTGGTGCAGAGACCACAAGGTGGGCCTGCACGTGCAGATCCCGCGGATCCCGCAGACCCACGGACCCGCCGGAGTGTCGCGGGGACTGCGGAGGGGGGGGAGCCACTGTGCAGGGGGCAGCAAGGAGGAAGGCATGGACGCACTTTGGGAGGAGGGGTTGATCTGACTCAGGCTCCGCCGGCCCTTGCTCTGTTGGAAGCAGTCTGCTGGAGCCAGGGGCAGACAGCGGACCGGTGAGGGAGCCGGGGGCAGACAGCAGACTGGCAAGGGAGCCGCCGCAGTGGTGCCAGCAGGAAGAAATGGCCCCTGAGGCAGGGGGTAGAAGTGGAGGGGCACAGACTTGGAAGGTAGAGCCGACAGGATCTGAGGACAAATGTGAGGCAGTATGTGAGAGAAAGAGAGGAGTCAGAGAGAATTCCAAGGTTCCCATCAAGCCCTCAGTGTGATAAAGGTTCGGAAGGCAATGCTGGCGGAAAGCACCTGGTCTCGCTGTGCCCTCTCACTGTGCACCGCAATCCTATGAAGGGGGCTGTGCAGGGTCAACGTTCCCACCTTTTATAAATGCAGGAACGAGGCCTGAACGGGCGTTCTGTCCATATATAGGAGTACTAGAAACAAAACAGGAGCCTAGATTTCCTTCCCAAGTTTAGGGTTTTTTCCATTATATCATGTAGCTGGTTTTTTGTTTCCCACTTGTTTAAGGTAGAATGTTACCATATACAGAATATACAGAAAACGGAGAAGCCTTGTTCTGGGACATTTCAATGGCTCGCTTGTACCCAAGAACTCACTAACGTGAACTCTTCTGCAGCCAGAGGTCAGAAAGTGCCCTTTACCAAACTGTCAGGTATCTGCAGGGCCATCTGTATGCTGAGAAGCTCCCTGATGTAGCTGGGCCCCAGCTGGTTCTATAAGGAATATACACAACTAGAAGAACAGCAGTGGTTCACTCGTCTGCTGTTTTAATCGAAATTTAATCGAAAATCTCTTTCAGGAAGCAAATCATGTCAATGTCACAGCTGTTTCTTAACATCACCTGTAAAACCCTAATGTCTCCCTCCAGTAACATTTCTCATGAATCACAGGAGCCCTGCATTCAGCTATCCTGTAAACTCAAAAAACAAAAAGGTTTCCGGCAGACTATTTCTCTGACTCTTTTGTCACTGCCAGCATTCCTTTTTCCTGCCCACTGGGCCATGCGCACCCTCAATGCCCCACCACCACCACCACCCTTCCCAGCTAAGTCCTTCCACTCACTCAGTCATTCCCCAGTCACATCTCTGATGGGAGCCAAGCCTGTTCTAAGCACTCAGATTTCCGCTTCCCCACTAATTACAAGTGGGATAAAGGTTATGAAAGCAGGAGAGGCAGCTGAGGCCGAGGGACAGGGTCAGGGGCCTAACCAGGGCTATGGCCAGGCCAGGTCTCCCTGAGTGATGACCAGAGGGGAAGGCTAGGCAGGAACCAGCCAGAAGAGGGAAGGCGGGTGGGTGGAGCTCTGAGCAAAGGGAGTGGCTCACACAGCCTGGGGCAGAGGGAGGGCAGGAGATTTAAGGAGGGCAGTGCAGCTAACCCAAAAGGCCAGGGAGCGAGTCCTGGAGGGGCCAATGGGCAAGAGCACCTTAGAAATCACGTCAGAAATCCTGGCCTGTACGAAGGCAACAAGAAGTAGACACAGGGTATTAAGCAGAGAAGTGAAAAGATCAGGCTTTTGGGGGGAAAGGTCATTTTAATTACAATGTGATGCTTCTTCCATGACTTCTTGTAGAATCTCTGTTGGTCTACCCCACACAGCAACAGCTCTAGAAGAGCTCCTCCTCAGCTCTGGTCACCTCCTCCAAAGCTTCTGGCCTCCAGACAGGCACAACACTGACACCCTGTAGAGAACACTGCCTTTGCAAATAAAACAATGTTTTGATCCTGTCCTCAATTCAGAATTGTGACTGCTCCTGAAATCATCTTAAGCTTACTGATCCTAACTGTACAATAACCGCCCATCACCCACTACACTCTAGCAAAGAAAACATGCTTACAAGTCACTCCTCAAATATAGCACTGCTTTTAAATTAAAACAAACAAAAACTTCCTTAAAACGTTCACACAAGCTTCTTTTTTAAAAAAATATTTTATTTATTTATTTGCCAGAGAGAGACAGAGAGAGAGAGAGGGAGAGCACAAGCAGGGGGAGTGGCAGAAGGAGAAGCAGGCTCCCAGCTGAGCAAGGAGCCCAATGTGGGATTCCATCCCAGGACCCTGAGATCACGACCTTGAGTCAAAGGCAGACGCTTAACCATCTGAGCCACCCATGCGCCCCTCACACAGCTTCTATAGCAATTTAATTTGGAAGGAATTCTTTCCTTTCAGTGATACATATTGAAATATATTATTTTTTTCAACACTTTATTTATTTTACAGAGAGAGAGAGAGACTGAGAGCAGGGGATTGCGCAGAGGGAGAGAGACAGAATGTCAAGCAGACTCCCCACTGAGCATGGAGCCTGACTTGGGGCTCAATCTCAGGACCCTGAGATCATGACCTGAGCCGAAATCAAGAGTCGGACGCTTAACCAACTGAGCCACCCAGGCATCCCATATTGAAATATTTTTAGGGCGCCTGGGTGGCTCAGTTGGTTAGGCGACTGCCTTCAGCTCAGGTCATGATCCCGGAGTCCTGGGATTGAGTCCCGCATCAGGCTCCCTGCTCAGCAAGGAGCCTGCTTCTCCCTCTGACCCTCCCCCCTCTCATGTACTCTCTCTCTCTCTCATTCTCGCTCTCTCAAATAAATCTTTAAAAAAAAAAAGAAATATTTTTAAGTAAAATAATATGCTGTCTAAGATTTCCTTCTAAGTTATACAGAATGTGGGGGAAGCTGGCGAGTATGTGAATGAAGTGCATCAGGCTGTGACAGCTGATTCTACTATTCTGTCTCCTTCTGTGTGTTGGAAAGGTTCTATTATCTGGGCATCTGAAGCACCTCAAAGTACTCACACTCAACATAAAGTCCTTTTGTTCTGTTACTTTTCCCTATGAAAGATGATGCTGCTTAGAATGACACCAAATGTAACCCTCAAAGATCAAACTATAGCGATCCATCAACAAACATTTCAAAAGAGAAAACTGCAATTTTAGAGCATATAGCTCCATGAAACATTTGGATTTTTTAAAAACAGTCCTGCCTAAACATCTTCCTTCCACCAAAATTATTTTAGGCCCACAATTCTTAGCATTATGGATTTATAAAGCTGCAAATAATTTGTGTTAATAGATACTTACATTTCCAAATTATCTTTTTACATTAACTTATATGTCTTTTACTTCATTTGTAACTCCCAATTCTATATATGAAAAATGGTCACTAAACATGAACTGGCTTATAGAATCATTGACTTTCAAGGCTGAAAACAGGATATTCAAGGCTCCCTAGTCAACCAACCATTTGATGTTTTTGTCTTTAGATTAACATGCATATGTAACTGGTAAGTTTTAGTGGGTGATTTAATGCTGCATACCACATACACTACATACAGTAGGATATGTGAAGGATCAGGAGAATTTGCTTGGTCCACAATGGTGGATCAATTACTCATGCCTTCCTAGTATCTCTAAATAATTATCACTCTAGGAAATAAAATAACACTAATATCTCTATGTCGTGTTAGAGTTTCTATTGCAGGCAATTATATTAGTCTACAAAAAGTTTTGCACTCAACACCTTCTGAATAGCATACTTTACCATACTGTGTTCAGTTGTTGGAGCTTCCCCACAATTAGTGTGAGGAATAACACCATTTCCACTCCTCCCTTAACATTTAAAGTCAGTCATCAAATAACGGAAGATTTCATTACCACCCTGTACTGACAGAGACCAATATTAATTATTATTTGAATTAACCTCTGAGCCATGGTTTTCATCAGTACTCAGAAAGACAGGGACAATTTCTAATGACATGCCACCCTCATTATAAGTCACCAGGCCACAAAGCTGTATCTGAGGAGGCTACCATGCTTTGCTTCAAAACTGCTTTGGACTCCCATCACTGAACCTTTTCATCTCACTCACACAGAAACGGAACTTGGCATGCAGAGATGCTTTCCCTGGGAGCTTCCACATTTTTCCTTTAGAATTGTGAAGGACTGGGCGCCTGGGTGGCTCAGATGGTTAAGCGTCTGCCTTCAGCTCAGGTCATGATCCCAGGGTCCTGGGATCGAGTCCCACATCGGGCTCCCGGCTCAGCGGGGAGCCTGCTTCTCCCTCTGACCCTCTCCCCTCTCATGCTGTTTCTCTCTCGCTCGCTCTCTAAAAAATAAATAAAATCTTTAAAAAAAAAAAAAAAAGAATTGTGAAGGACTGTACATAACTCTTCAGCAAAGTCCTTAATGCAAGGTAAACAGTATCCAGTGTTGACACTTAACTGAAACCGTTTTGTTTCTCTTTCACCACCAACCCTAGCCTCATTCTCCAAAGATAATCAACTTAACCGTCTCTTTTGTATCCTTCCCTGCCCATGTGTGCACATGCAGATGTGCCTACACCCATCAAGTATTTTAGGCAGGAATTTAGGAGGTGAACCTGATAGCTGTCCATCCACATCTCAGCTGGAGGCATTCCTTAGGGAAGTTTCCCTGCTGCCCTCTGCCAACCACACTGCCCTTTGAGGTACACATTTCATTCTATTCTTAGAAAAATGCACCACTTTTTTTTTTTTAAGATTTTATTTATTTATTCATGAGAGACAGAGAGAGAGACAGAGGCAGAGGGAGAAGCAGGCTCCCCGCGGAGCAGGGAGCCCGATGCGGGACTCGATCCCAGGACCCTGGGATCATGACCTGAGCCGAAAGTTTCAGGTTAATCATCTGTGACATAAATATTCACATTTAAAGTATCTCAAGATTAAGGATTTAGGTGTGGAACTATATGATTCTTTCAATGTCAAGAGGAATGGAAAGCAGATATACACAGATCTATATTCTCAACCAAAGAAGACACTGAGTTTCTGAATTTTGATTAGAACTTGATTTTAAACTTGACAAAATCACTGGTACAGCCACTGTGAAAAACAGTATGAGCTTCCTCAAAAAATTTTTAAAATACCATGATCCATGATCCAGAAATTCCTATTTACCCAAAGAAAACGAAAACACTAATTCAAAAAGATATGCACCCCTATGATTACTGCAGCATTATTTACAATACCTGAGAGACAGAAGCAACCCAAGTGTCCATCAAAAGAGGAATGTATAAAGATGGGGTATGTGTGTATGTATGTACATACACAAATGTACACAAACACACACACACACAGAGACACTGGAGTATCATTTGACCATAAAAAAATGATGAGATCTTGGGATGCCTGGGTGGGTCAGTCGGTTAAGCATCCAACTCTTGATTTTGGCTCAGGTCATGATCTCAGGGTTGTGAGATGGAGCCCCCCATCAACTCTGCGCTCAATGCGGAGTCTGCTTGGGAGTCTCTCTCTCCCTATCCATACTCTGTCCCTCTCCCCTCCACACTCAAATCTTTAAAAAAAAAAAAAAATGGTGGGATCTTGCCATCTGTAACATGCATGGACCTAGACATGAATGACAATGATAACACACATTTTACTTATGCTAAGTAAAATAAGTCAAAGAAAAACAAATACTGTGATTTCATTTATATGTGAAATTTAAAAAAAAAAAAAAGGCACAAACAGACCCATAAATACAGAGAATAAACTGATGCTTGCCAGAGGGGAGGGTGGTTGGGGATGGGCAAAATGGGTGAAGGGGAATGGGAGATAACAGGCTTCCAGTTATAGAATGAGTAAGTCACAGAGCACCTGGGTGGCTCAGTCGGTTAAATGTCTGCCTTTGGCTCTGGTCATGATCATCAGTGTCCTGGGATTGAGCCCTGTGTGGGGCTCCCTGCTCAGTGGGGAGTGTGCTTCCCTCTCTGACTCTGCCCCTCCCCCACTCATGTTCTCTCCAGCATGCTATCTCTCTCTCTCTCTCTCAAATAAATAAATAAAATCTTTTTAAAAAGGAGGGGTGCCTGGGTGGCTCAGTCATGATCCCAGGGTCTTGGGATCAAGCCTGCTTCTCCCTCTCCCTGCCGCTCCCCCCGCCTATGTGCGCACGCTCGCGCGTGCCCTCTCTCTCTCGGTCTGTCAAATAAATAAAATCTTTCAATAAATAAAAAAAAAAGAATGAGTAAGTCACACGGATGAAAGACACAGCACAGGGAATATACAGTCAATGGTATTGTAATAGTGTTACATGGCGACAGCAGCTACCCTTGCGGTGAGCAGAGCATAATGTATAAACTTGTCCAGTCACTATGTTGTGCACCTGAAACTAACATAACATTACATGTCAACTATACTTCGATTTAAAAAAATAAAACTAAGATCAGGAAAAAAAATAAACTTGGCGAAATCAACTGTACATTAGAACGATAATTTACCAACTTTAGTACAGTTGGCACAGTGAAGAAAGACAATGTCATTTTCCACAAGACAGAGAGAAAGGGCTAACCTGATGCATTCTGAGTACAAGTGACCCATTTCTTGGCTATACACATGGCAGTCATGCCATCCATCCTCTACAGGGTTAGTGCTTCAAGGATGAATGTTGTTTGTGTTACTGAAAAGAGCACTGCTATGAGGACCAACATCATCAGCAAGACAAAGACAAATTTGAAAAATTAAAAGTCTACACAAGAGTTATAATGAATTAAGAACAGGTGTTTTGATATCTAAGATTTCTTTCAAGGAATCCCTCCCACTCCCCTTTTCATCAACATAAGAGAACCTTTCATCTAAACAAGATGTAAAGAAGAAACTGGTATTTGGAGAATTCTTTCCCAAAAACTAAGAGTGAATTTTTGTAATCACTTCAAAAACAACTATCATAAACTAAGGAGATTAAAACCTGAGATTTAAGACAATCTCCAAAACTATTCTTCCCAACGTATATTTCTGAATCTCCAGTCTTAAATACCTCACTACTAATAACAAATGACAAATACTTGAATTTATACAAACTATTACTATAAGACACCTTTAAACTCCTCTATAAGAAACCACTATCTTTATTATCATTTCTAATAAGAGATAAAAATTGTAACGAAAGTTTCCTTTCACCATTACAGTTTCAATTTCTATTTAAAAACCTAAACGTGTAGAGGATAAGTGATACTGCGCTAGGTCTTAGGAATAAAAAGTAAACAAGAAATCCTTGATGAACTCAGTCTAGTGAGAAGAGCAAAGAGAAAAGTAAATGATACAATGTGATTTAGCACTGTAATAATTTAGTTATAAGGTAACAGCTTTCACTTAAGAGTTTTTATTTAATCTTCAATTAAACCAAAACCCATAAACCTACTCCTTTAGGTTGTTTGCTGGCTTCAATGGGGATGCAAAAATAACAACAATAAGCTTCAGTGATTTTTATACTATATTTACCTTCCCTACTTCCTCTAACTTTACTAAATTCTAGCATACACAGGATTCCCTCCTTTAAGGGACTCCACCATTTTTTCAAGTTAATCAAAATATTACAAGCTATACAAAAGCATTAATTAGAAAATGTACAACTACCTATTTTAGAAATCAGAACTTAACTGTTAACAGGAATAATCAGGAAAATACTAGTAAAAAAAAATATTACAATAGCCCTAGACACCTTCAAAGAGCTCCTAACATAAGAGAAAACAGCACTGTAAAGCAATACATTTTAGAAATTCGGCTAAAGAAGCATGCTGCAGGGGCGCCTGGGTGGCTCAGTTGGTTAAGCGACTGCCTTCGGCTCAGGTCATGATCCTGGAGTCCCAGGATCGAGTCCCGCATCGGGCTCCCTGTTCAGCAGGGAGTCTGCTTCTCCCTCTGACCCTCCCCCGTCTCATGCTCTCTCTATCTCATTCTCTCTCTCAAATAAATAAATAAAATCTTTAAAAAAAAAAAAAGAAGAAGCATGCTGCAGGCAGAGATGGAGCACCAAGGACAGAGTTATGAATACTCCTGGGGAAGGAAAGGGCAGGGAGCACTCCCCAGGGACACCCAAGTGACACAAGGGCAAGATGTTGCCATGTTTACCTTTGCACCTCACTTGTGTGTTTACTTGTTTACTGACTGAATCACCTACAAGAAGACATGTGCCCCAAATAACTAGAAAGAGAAGACAATGTAAGATAGGGAAGTTGCATTCAGGTGAAAATAATTACAAATGTCTTTACAGAACTGGCAGACAAGCAGGATTTTGACAGGCAAAGATGGGTCGGAGTGGACACAAAGGTACTCAAAATAGGGCCAGCCAGAGTAAAGGCACTGAAGAGGGGAACTACTGTGTGTTTAGGGACCATGAGTGATCCAGTTAAGCCTGATGATGGGACACATTTTAAAAAGAGGTGGTACAATGGGCTAGAAAATCAGACTGGCATTAAGAATGGAAGGCCTGAGTGCCAGGGACAGGCAGGCAATTTGGTTTTCAAGGGGGAAATACGAAGAAGGGTGTGCCAAGTGTGACACGGGGGGATGTGGGCATTGGCACAGGTGGGGGATTCACATGAGAAGTCTTTGCAAGAGTCCAGCAGGGGCAGCCAATAGACACTGAAATGTGGGCAAGATCTGAGAAGCCACATCGGGGAGACGGAATCTACAGATCTACAAACTTTGACAACATTCTGGATATGGAAAGAGAGAGAGTCAAAGCAGGAAGAAAGTGAAATGGAGACAGTGCCTGTGGGTGACTGGAAAGCAGAAGGGTGGGGGAGCACGATGCGGTCTTGAAGGCGTGACAACCAAAGCATAGGTCAGGTGTCCTCCGTCCTTCCAAGGCTCCCTCTGACTACGAAATAAAACCAGGCTCATTCAAAAAGCCCTCCTTATGCTAATCTTCACACCTCCTCTATTTCACCAGATCAAATTCTTCCCAGTTCCTAATACAAAGCTTTACTGCTTCCCCACATGCCTTTCCTCCTCCTCCCCTTTCCATCACCCTTTCTTTAAACCCTGCACAGGGGGCACCTGGGTGGCTCAGTGGGTTAAGCGTTTGCCTTCAGCTCAGGTCATGATCCCAGTGACCTGGGATCGAGCCTCGCATCGGGCTCCCTGCTCAGCGGGAAGCCTGCTTCTCCCTCTCCCTCTCCGTCTGCTGGTCTCCCTGCTTGTACTCTCTCTCTGTCTCTCTGTCAAATAAATAAATAATTTTTAAAAAATAAAAATAAAAAAACTCTGCACAAAAGCCAATTCCTCCAGGTATTCTCCACAACACTTCCCCTGGCCGAATATTACCAATGTTTAAGGTCTGAACCTTAGTATTTGACTCAACTGTGAGTCTGCATGTACCTGGCCTTGCCATAGCAGACTGTCGATGCTTGCTGGGTGAGTTATCAACAGCTACCCAAATCTGACAATCAATTCTTCATAATAACTGTTAAAATCCCTTGAAGTAAACTCTTACAGAAGGGTAACTTGTAAACTTTTTGCATTAATCCAATCCATTAATCAGTAATTGAGATGTCTGTTACAAGATATATCTAAGTTATACCATTTCATGGGGGACAAGTGTATGACATAAGAGTAAGACAGTAAATTATAATCTTCAAATCTAACTGCGCTACAGCAGAGTTACTCAGGAGGAAAGCAGTCAAATTCCTTTCCATAGAGAGAGCTGCCAGTCAGGGAAGACTCAGGGATGCACAGACTTGCAATATTTTAATTGAAATCACTATCAATAAATCTAGTTTTGTCAGTATTTGCATATTTTGGCCTCTGTAGATGCAGAAATACACAGGTTCCAAAATATTAGCATCAAAAGGTGTTTTTAATTAATCGATTTTATACCAGATTCATAGCTCCTATGCAAAATCCTGATATTAACATGCATTTTTAAAGATCTCTGTAGATGAGCAAACAATGTTAAAAGAACTACCCTCTTCTTTTTTTCTTAAGATTTTATTAATTTATTTTGAGAGAGAGAGAGAGACAGCAAGAGAGGGAACACAAGCTGAGGGAGAAGCAGGCTTCCTGGGGAGCAGGGAGCCAGACACAGGGCTCGATCCCATGACCCCAGGATCATGACCTGAGCCAAAGGCAGACACGTAATGACTGAGCCACCCAGGCACACTGAACTTCCCTCTTCTTAATGAAAATTAACAGCACAAAGATATTTTTTAATGGCAAAATATTTTAACCGATAGATTTAAACTTAAGTCAACAAATCATAGCTAAATTACAATACTTCTGTCCTCATAATTTGATGATAAACGTGTTACTCTCTGATTTATCTTTTTATGTCTTAACAACTCTAATTCTCACTTTTCATTATGACTATTCAACAACTGGCACAAGATCCTCTATTAACAAGAAGTTCTGTAACATGCAATTATGTAACAAGTGGTCTAGTGTCGTCCTTTATTTTTTCATCACCTACAATGTCCAGACAGTGTTTTTTTGTTTTTTAAGATTTTATTTATTTGAGAGAGAGAGAGAGAGACAGAGATAGCAAGAGAGCCCAAGCAAGGAGGAGAGGGAGAAGCAGGCTCCCCGTTGAGTGGGGAGCCTGACTCGAGACTCGATCCCAGGACGCTGGGATCATGACCTGAGGCAAAGGCAGATGCTTAACCGACTAGCCACCAGGCATCCCATCCAGACACTGTTTTAACATATGTCCTATTTAGCATATTTTTCTTTTTAATTATAGTGAAATTCTATCCAAGCACAAAAATATTCCCTGGTATCATAAAATTCACTATTTTACCAAGGGTTTAAAAATATTAAATACTGGGCGCCTGGGTGGCTCAGTTGGTTGAGCGACTGCTTTCGGCTCAGGTCATGATCCTGGAGTCCCGGGATCGAGTCCCACGTCGGGCTCCCTGCTCGGCAGGGAGCCTGCTTCTCCCTCTGACCCTCACCCCTCTCTGTGCTCTCTCTCTCTCATTCTCTCTGTCTCAAATAAATAAATAAAATCTTTAAAAAAATATATTAAATACTATTTTAAGTACAGCCCATGCTAAATTATCCCTACCTGCTTCCTGAATGTTACCAACTTAAGCAATTCCTAATGGCTCAACCACCTAACACAAATTCAAATTTTCACCATTTTATTTAAGATTTTATTTATTTATTTGAGAGAGAGACACAGTGCACATGCAGGTGGGGGAGTGGCAGAGGGGGAGAATCTCAAGCAGACTCCCTGCTGAATGTGGAGCCCACCCCCACAACCCATGAGATCACAACCCAAACTGAAATCACAAGTCAGACACTTAACCGACTGAGCCACTTGGGAGCCTCAAATTTTCACCATGTTGAATAATTTTGCACAAGCACGACTAGAAAACAAAATGTTGTTCAGAAAACTTGGTGCATCACCGAAAAGCAATTGGATTAAATGTGCATAATCACTAGTGCATAAAAAGGTCTGTGTGTGTATATTAGATATGTCATGATATGTGGAACCGCATAGCCAGGTCCACTAAAAAAAAAGTAACTCACCCTTTCAAGATACCCATGATGGAAAGGCACTTGACTCTGTTTTGGAGCCATGAGGCCTGGAATCAAGTATGTGGCTTTGGGTAAATCCTAAGTTTCTTTTTCTATAAAATGCCATATGGGTTATAGCGCCAGTGTGTGTTAAAGTAAGCAATTAAACACGGTACAGATGTGATTTATTACATAATGTTGACCATGCATATGGGTTGAAGCAAAGAACCATTACTCCACATAGCTTTTCTCCCTCTGTCTTCTCTTCTGCATGTGTCACCATTATCTTTGTACTTTAGAAATCTCAAAGAGTGGATGGTGTGCATTTCTCTAAAGTCCAGGCATCCAACTATTAGCAAGAATCCTGCCATTTTTACCCTATGAGATTTACTTACAGATACTTTATCACAGGTAAATTAGTAATATTCGGAATGTGGTTAGGAATAATGGAGCATAGCACATGTTTCCCACATTTAGTATTTTTGAAAACTGGATAAAATAGTGAGTTCTTTCACATGTAATTTCATACTGAACCCCAAGTAACAAGTCTAAACCTTCAATGAGTCCAACTTTTCAACGAAACCCAACAGTTAAGTATCTATCAACCCAGCGCCATGAAAGAAACAAACATATTTATAACATACACACCATTTGGTCCTCACTGAATTTATACTCTGGTTGAAGGGGCAAGGCATAAATAAGTAACCTCACTTCCACTCTGCAGGGAAAATAAGAGCCCTCTAAAGGTTAAATATGCTCCCTAACATCAGCATTCATCCATTGCTCCTGCCTTCCTATTACCACAGAGTGGCCATGGCCCCTCTACCTTTGGGCTCTACTCCTTCTCTCTCTCCCCCCCCCACCCCAAGAATCTTACTCCACCAACTATCCTCTGCTCTCCCACAAACTCCTACATATCCATCTCCCCAGTGTATCCTTCCCACTTGCTTCTACATACTTTAGTTTCTGCCATTTGATTAAAAAAAAAACAAAACAGACAAATCTCACCTGATGTGGAGGAGGGGAGAAAAAGGCTGGTGAGCCTGGATGTTGGTGACTGGCCCGGGGCTGCCACAGTCAGCTGTGTGACTGTGCAGTCCTTTCACTACACAGGGGCTGGGGGAAGCAAGCAGGCATGAAAATCCAGGCAATACTCCACTAGCCAAGCCATCTACCCTAGAGAAAGGGCATCTCTCATGAGTTTGCATAGGTTCCCAATGGGTGAGGACTGGCCCCAGGAACACAGTCATCCAGCAAGCCATTTCAGCAAACCAGAAACCCAGAAATCACCCAGGACACCTCCCCGCATCCAATCTATTTCCAAACCACATTGATTTTACCTGCTAAATCATTCTCAGCCCCATCTGCCTCTGTACATATCCCCCCATGACCACCACACTAGATCAGATCACTGTTACCTCTCCCTAGATTAGGCCACAGTCTTCACCCACCATCTCCAGCCCCTCCATCTGTGTGTCGAGCACAACCAAGGACTTGTTCCCCACTGTTCCTGTGGTACAGACCAAGCTCTCCCCGGTTCAGCCACTGAGCCTACAGGCAGGCAGACCAGAGCTCAAGCTTACCTTCCTCAGGTAAGTCAGTCCTTCACGTCTAAGTTAAATGCCTGTTACCCACTCCATAGCTCCTCTTTAAAAAAAAAAAAATTATTAACAGTTGCACTTTTACATGTCTGTGTGATTACCTGATTAACACCCATCTATCCCACCAGCCTTGGGCACCCGGTAGAGTTTTGCTCACCTCTGTATCCAACACTCAACATGGTACCCAGCCCACAAACATTCATAATTACTTTTTTGGATCAGCAAATAAACATGAAAACAACTAATTCTATAGCCAATACCGTGGGGAGGGTGAGATAAAACTCATGATCAAGTGCAATGTGCACTGAGGAAACTCAAGGGAGAAATTTTTATACAAGTGGGTTTAATAAGTTAAAAAAAAAAAAAAGGCAGGGGGGAACATGGAGTTAACAAGGCCCTAGGACTGGGTACAGTTCAGAGAAGGGCATGGGGGGGAGGGGTCACGCCACAGAGGAGGGGGAGAGCTGGGACACAAGGGATGATGTGAGTGGAGGGTCTTGAAAGAGTAAGTTAAACATTTGACATTGTCGATCCAGGAGCCGAGATATGCTTAAACCAAGATTAATTTGGCAGAATGAAGTCTGATACAGAAAGGAGTCATAAGCTGTTTCAGAGACGAGGCAGAACAAGAGATGGGATTCAATAACTGGCTGAATGCCGGGAAGGGGAGTGGTTTGGGAGACTGAAATCTGAAGAAATTGTCCAAGATGACAGCAGGACGGCAGGGCTGTTGGTGGGGACAGCCCTTCCAGGACGGGTGGAACAACATGGTATTCAGTTTACACTCAAAGACAGGGATGTAATGTTAATGTTATGATGAGAGCTGAAGCAGTGTTTCCAGTTTCTGAAGCATTAGGAATCTACCTTCTTCCTTAAGGGGGGGGGGGGGCGCGCTAGAGCAGAGACCATAATTTCCATTGATAGAGTTGAAACCAAATAGAATTTTAACAATTTACCTAAAACAGCTTCTAAGATTTAAGTACTATAATGGGGAAAATAAAAGTACAAATAGCCTTCTTTTCTTGTTCTGTTTTCTTCTGTTTCCCTACCTTGACCAATGAGAGGAAGAGAAAGCAATGAGATTCTAACACATTCTCCCCTAGTCCCTCCATTTCAACACTATCACTGGTCAACTGGCCAAAGGTATTTTATGCGAGAATTAAGGTTATGCACAGTCTCTGTGGAAGACCACTGCACTGATGGCCCCAGTTTGTTCACATCTCCCTTGAGTAGTCCCTCCCACACTGACTGGCCAAGTGAACAAATAATTGAGATTCACCAGGAGACTCTAGTATCTCAGAGTACAGACTAATTCCTTGTCACTTTCACATTCCTCGTACCAGCAACTGAAATGCTTGGATAGGAAAAGGATTAGAAGAAATTTTGTTTTCAAGTTTACAACTAAAACCACAGTCTCCACCTTCTCAGGAGCTTGTTGCTAGGAGGTCTTAACATAAAAAGCTTTACTTAGAGGACTAAATAGATTCCAGTTGTTCTCTGAAGTTGGAATGGACAGTTAAGTTGAGGAGGAAACCAAAATAAGAGCTGCGAGAGGCGAGGTGTGATACGGACACAATAACTATGTATACCAACACAGAAATCAGGAGGGATACCTAGTCTAAAACAAGTGCAATATTTGTAAGAAGAAAATCCTGTATTTTCCCAATTATACACCACATGTGGAAAATTACCATTAAAGCAAGGAGGGGGGAAGTAACTAGCATTTAATAAGTGCTCACTATAAACCAAGCACTGTGCTAGGTGCTTTACACAGCACACACACCCACACACCCCCTATCATCCTCACAAATACCCCTCAAGTATTATCTGCCTCTATTCTCAACTTTGTAGATGAAGAAAATGAAATCAAAGCAACTAAGTAATTCTCCAAAACACAAAACTAGTGAGTAGAGGAGCTGTTTTTCTGCCTCAGAAACCAGCACTGCAGGAGAGAAAGCACAGGTCCTCACTCCCCATCGACCATGCAGAGCTACACCAGAGGCTTAAGGATTTGCACAAGAGGCAGAAAACAACCCTACAGCAAGGTAAACATCCTTTACAGAGAAATCAAACAAGCCACAGTGGTGATGGGTGCCTCCCCCCACAAAGAGTGGGGGAGAACTTGCTTTTAAACATCCCCAGGAAGGTTAAAAATATCTCCCAAGTTCATTCGGAGCTGTCACTAAACCAAATCGAGCAGAGTTTCCTTCTCACCCAAACCCAGTTTTCCAAATAAAATTCATTTTTAAAAATTTTTAATTATCTGGTAAAAAGTTTTTCCAAGACAGAACCACATAAACTCCCATTATGCTGTATAGACAGCTACACAAAAGAAGGAACTATGATACAATAAAAACAAGCCATACTGTAATGACTGCACACGTGTGGCGCAGCTACAGTATCATCTTGGGGTAAGAAACACCCGCCCCGTTAAAACTAGGGGGTCCATCTATTCCCAAACATGTCCAAATGTAATCATGCACAAAACAGGAGGAGGAAAAATAACCCACTTCACCTTAAGGGATGTGCTTATTTGGAACTACACAAGGTCAAAGAGACACAGACTGTCTGCTTTTCTACATGGATCCATGTGACTGCGAAGACGGGCTCTCTGAGCCGCGGTCTCCTCCGCCATGACTCCCCTTCACTGAGGACTGGATGGAGTACTCAGGTCTGCACGCCCTCACGGACACTGAACACCAGCGGTCCCACATACACGGTGCCTAAGCCATGGCTGCTGCTCACAGACGTATGAACTGTGACTCGATTCAGTTAACCTGGTCTGCTGATCTGGTCCAACTGCAGCTACGTGTCTGTTCCTATCACATTAGAGATTCTGAATCGCCTCAAGTTTACGTCTGCGTACATTTGAGTGCTCACTTTCCATCAGAGTCTTTTCTAGCCCAAATACACATCACTCACAAACCTCACTCAGCACAACATTCAGATGAACATACTGTTCTAATCTGTGAAACCAGCGCGCCATTTCTGGAAAGTACCCCCTTCGGAGGCAATGACAGACGTGCGGGAGCGGCAACTCCGCCGCCCGTCGTCATCGTGCCCGTGGTTCCGCTTAGCGGGCGCGCGCCGGGCACGGGCCTCGCTTCGGAACTGCGCCTGCAGGATTTAAGTAGCTTTCCCCAGGTCACATGGTGCAGTGTGCCGTCTAAATTAGAACCAGGTTCCGACTGCAGAACCCACGCTCTTAACTGTGAGGTTATACTGCCTCCAATGGCTGGCGACAGCAGCTAGAGCATTTGAAAACTCCCTGGATTCACAGACCTTTCGATTAGTTTTAATTATATGGAACCTTGGCTTTCATCAGGTCCACATCCAGTCTCAGCGCAGCAACTAATAAAAAGACCTGCTAGATAGCGCGTACCTACACCCGAAGAGCCACTGGCTGTTGTACTTACTCTAAGATAGTAATAAGCTTTCAGAAATGTCCTAGACCTAATCCGTGAAGGTGAAAAGCTGCCGGTATGGCTGGAAACAGCCTAAGGCAAGCAATCACCAAGTATCAATTCAGAATTTAGTTTTATCCCTGATGATCTTTTGGGAAATTTGACTGTTTAGAATCTAAAATATTTCCATAGAAACAATCTCTAGCCATGAAACAACAACAACAAACAAGATGGGGAGAGGGAAAAAAAAAAAAACATTTGACCTAACCCACGATGCAGCTGAGAGGGTGGAATGTGACAGGTGCTGGTGGAAGGCAGTGGAGCATGAGGCTGAAGAGGAGATGAAAGTTAATTCAACTGTAAGCTCCTTAAAGTCTTGCCCCATTTCTTACCTCCAGTTTCCTATGCCCTCCCCACCCCAGTAGAGAAGGCTCTGGGGAAGGAAACGGAGGAGTTGGGTCATGTTCCATAGGAATGAGGGGACACACAGGGCTGGCTACGCAGAATGGGCCGTCCGAGGCTTTAAAGGGGGGGGGACGGGGAGGTAAAAGTTAATAAAATAGCCCCCATCACATAGCACTGGCTCACTCTACATGACTAGAAACAATGGCTAAAATATCAGTATTTGGCGATTTTGAAATCATTCCAGTTCTTCCTGATGGTCACATAATTTTTTGGTGACATTAAAATACTGGGTAATATCACTTAAGATATAGGAATCTATGGGATAAAACAGAGAAGCCCCCGTCACACTGCACAAAGCACAGCTCCTACCTACACTTGGCTACAACCTAAATCCACATTGCCATTTTTTTTTTAAGATTTTATTTATTTATTTGACAGAGACACAGCAAGAGAAGGAACACAAGCAGGGGGAGTGGGAGAGGGAGAAGCAGGCTTCCCATGGAGCAGGGAGCCCGATGCGGGACTTGATCTCAGGACCCTGGGATCATGACCTGAGCAGAAGGCAGACGCTTAACGACTGAGCCACCCAGGTGCCCCTCCACATTGCCATCCTAAAACCACTCCTTTTTAACCACATAACACAGGGAGAAATCCAGAAAACCCTGACCAAGACATTACTAGCAAAATGTTCTAAAGGTAACTGCTACAATCATACTTTCAATCTTCTCTTTTAAAGATACTAATACCTAACTGTTCTTCAGTTGCGTTCATGCTCACTGTGATGCCAAGAATGCCCTTAGCTACCACCTTTATTTGAAACCTTGTCATGCAAATAGATATCAGGGCTCTGAAATCTTTACACCCCTCACTTTCATCTTCTCTTTACAAAGAAACACAGCAAGCCATAATGGTATTAGTAACTGCTCATTTTAATGAATGCCTAGTATGTGTCAGGCACTAAAGAAGGTACTGTTATGAACCCCATTTTACAAGTGAAGCACGGAGGTTAATTAACTTGCTCAAGGTCCTAAAGGTAGTTAAGTGTTGGAACTGGGTTTTAAACCCAGGTCATATGATTCCAGAGCTCCTGGCTTTAATCTTTACGCCATGCTACCTTTCCAATCTCTAACTGTACATCTAAGGAAGCTTTATTTAAAAAAAAAAAAAAAGATTTTATTTATTTGAGAGCGGGCACAAGCGGGGGGGGGGGGGCAGCAGGCAGCAGCAGAGGGAGAAGCAGGCTCCCTGCTGAGCAGGGAGCCCGATGCGGGGCTCGGGGCTCGATCCCTGGACCCTGGGATCATGACCTGAGCCGAAGGCAGACGCTTAACTGACTCAGCCACCCAGGCATCCCCACTGAGGAAATCTTTAAATCGCTATCATTTTATCTGCAATCCTTCTTTCTTATGGTTGGTGGGGGAGGAAGCTCTGATGTCCCTATAACAGGTCCACATTTGGGTTTGGAGAAGTCTACCTGACCTGAATTCTTCACATACTGGCCTCCCACTATCTGCTGCAAAATCCTCTCAAATTATCCTAGATACAAAAATAGTAAAGGGGGTCCTTCCTTCCGTTTTATCACTAAGTAGTTAGATTTTAAACTTCTTCATAAACAAGAACCGTTCATTTTACTACTTTTGCATATGTAAACTGTGGGCACTAGCCTAGTAAGAAGCTCAGAATCTATACTCAAATAGCTGATTGTTTGTCAAGTCAGGTTTTACGTGGTTAACAGTACATTTCTTGTTTTCCTGTGAGTTTTAATCGATGTTGGCATCGGTCTTGTGGAATAGTCTCGGTGACACTGTGTTATGGTACCCAATGTGTTGACAGCAGTCTGGAAGATTAACACTACAAAAAGTTGCCCACTGTCTGCTTTCATTAGGTCCAGCAGCCAAGCAGGGTCATGCTGAAATACCTGATTCATGAGTCCATCTCTGCTGAACTCCATGTGCTACTCACAACTACGGAGCAAGGCGGGTTAGAGATGGCACCAGGGGTGATTAAAGTGACATATAACTGTGAAATCTTTCTGCTCAAGATTAGAGGCCTAGGTTCCAATTTCAGATGCATGGAGCTGATTTTCCTTTTTGTTCAGTAAACAAAACTGAAAAATACAAGTTACTGCAAACTGAAGGTTTCTTGATTTTTTTACTCACTGTATTTCATCAATTCCAAGACAGACGTTGTTTTTTTCCCACATTTCAATACGTCAGATATAGATCTGTCTTACAATTGATACCATCTTAGATTTGATGAAATACAATAATAAAATATAATTGCTTATATTCTGGATTCTACGGTTTTTTTTTTTTTAAAGATTTATTTATTTATTTGAGAGAGCGAGAATGAGAGAGAGAGAGTGTGTACACGAGAGGGGGGAGGGTTTTAGAGGGAGAAGCAGGCTCCTCACCGAGCAGGGAGCCCGATGCGGGACTCGATCCTGGGACTCCAGGATCATGACCTGAGCCGAAGGCAGTCGCTTAACCAACTGAGCCACCCAGGCGCCCCTGGATTCTACGGTTTTAAAGTTGTATATTGCCATCAACTCGTTACTCATTACATAATTAACTTAGGTGACAATGTTAACAACTTGTCTCCGTTCTTCCTTTTCTTATCCTCCTCTGTTTGCCATAGAAGATATAATAAAGAATGTGTGAGATAAATGCAAGGTAACATAACTTCAAGGAGACAAAGGCTTTGAAGCTATTTTATTCTAAGTGCAAAGCTGTTACCCTCCTGTGAAGAAAATAGAGCCTGTTTCTCTAGGCTGCATGCAGCCCAAATGTGTTTCTTCCAAGAGAAAGACACAATTCCAAGGTGAAAGAGTTCCAGATGCTAAAGTCTTCCTACTAGCTTACATCAACTTGCTCCAAGACACAATAAGCCTTTTAACTCAAGCTCGAAAACCTCAAGGGCTTTCTCTTCCACCTCCCAAATATCAGAATCAAGCTCACATATTTAAACAATTAGGTGAGACGTACAGAAGCTAGCACTAAATATGTCTGAAATTTGAGTGCTAAATGTGCAGTTAATATTAACCAAATTCAGATCTCATCTATAGAAATGTTTTTAAAGATGATTATTGTTTTCTTTGACTTCAGAAAACTTAAATGGGGGGGGGTCATCTTTAAATTCAACTTACTGCAGAACAAAATTTCTTTGGGATAGAAAAAATAAGCCAATTATTTCTAAAGGGACCTAGAAAAAAGAAAAACCCTGAGACGGACAAGTGGGACTATTTGTTTCAAAAATATAACCAGCTAAGATTTTTTTTTTTCCAGATTTTCCTGGCCATACCATAAAACACTGAAAAATTGTCAGTCCATCCTTCCATATAAGGTACCAGATAGCTTCTTGGTGGTGGTTATTGCTTTTCCTGATTATAAAAATATCTTTCAGTTCAAAATTTAAAAAATAAAAATATTAAATCCAAATAACTGCAATCCAAATAACTAACATTTACTGAGTGCTAACAATACAACAAGCACTGTGTGAAGTATTTTAAATGCACTATTATGTTAATCTAAATAAGACGAGGAGGTAAGTACTATTATCATCTCCTTGTTACAGCTCAAGAAACTGAGTCTTAGGTAAGTTAAAAAAAAAAAACTTGCCTATGGTCAAAGAGCTAGTAAGTCACTTGTCCAAAAGTCCCACAGCCAATAAGCTGTTAGAGATCCAAACCAGATCTATTTAACTCAGGAATCGGAGCTTTTAACTAAGTGAAATTGCCAATCCCTGAAATCACTCATGTTTTTAAATTGATATATTTTCCCCTCGTCTTTCCCTATGCTTATAATTTAATTTGTAAAAATTGGCACCAGTTAATATTATTTTGTGCCCTACTTTTACAAGCTTTATATTTTTAAAAAACATGATTTGTAATGTTTGCATAATATTCTAACATGAATATAACACAAATTTAAGCATTTGCAATTTTTCACTCAGAAAAAATACTGCGACTTCTTATTCATAAAAGCTGACTGCATTTCAGATTTTTCCTTAGGCTACAATGGCTGATACTTCAATGGCTATTTATAAATGTCTTGAGACATATAATCTCCAGTTTCGTTCTAAAATATTTGGATTTATTGAACTTCAGACAGCACTAAGTGTGCAAGTTCCACCAATATATTCTGGCAGCATCAAGAATATTTTTTAAATTTTTACTAATTTGACAAGGAGGAAAAAAGTATCTCGTTTTAATTTGCACTTTTTATTACTCCACAATTTGAAAATTTTCATGTTTATTGGCAACTGAATTTTCTTCTATGTATTACCTACTGGTATCCTTTACTGCTTTTCCATTGGGCTGCAATGTTTCTCTGCTGTATTCTCTCACAGAAAATACTGATTTGTCTTTTTAACAGATCCACACACACAGAGCAGATGAAGTATAAAACATGAGACTGTTCTTCCTAATGTTGGAACACATACATTTAAAAGAAAGTTGAACTAGAGTAAACTGGTGAACTTCAGTTTGCAGTAACTGTATTTGTATGGCCTTCTTACAGACTCCTAATCATACTGCCCTTTGGGCTGTTTGACTGAAAAAGTAATATTAACATTCCATAGGATACTGTCATGTTATTCTGATGGTGCCCATGCTGTAAAGGACATTTACAAAAACAAAGTCAAGCTGCATGTGAAAATAGTTCCAAAATCATCTTCATAAGATCCTTTTATTTAAAACAACAAACAAAAATGGTCTAGTATTTGGCTATTTCTTGAACTGCAAGTTGCACAACTTTGTCGGTTAAGTAGCTTTACTTTGGAACCTTTCTAACGTGATCATTTTTTCTTTTTATACATCTTACCCTCCCAATCTAAGTTCACAATATCAAACCCAAGTTCTCATCGAAGCCTTTCCCAGCTCCACACCAGACCCCCTGGAGCGCCCAGCTCCCATCCTCCTCCCCACCACCCCCCCACCCCAGGCCCTTGCTAGCCCAGTCTCAACCTCTCCTCTTCAACTTCCCCACACTCAGGGCTCCAACCACTGCTGGCTGGCCGACTCCAACCGCTCTGACTTTTTGCCTCTAGTCCCTCTTCAACTGCAATCCATCACATGTTGCCAAACTAACCTTTCAACTCCATTCCATCACGTAATGGAAGTCAGGATCTAACACTCTGGACTTAACAATTTCGCCATAGCCCACACCCTCCTTGTCTATCCCAACTCTGCTCCTTTCTTCCTGGCCAACTCTGATCCTCCCTGAGCTGGAAGGCCTCGCTCAGCCACGTTGAACTGACCCAGGGGCAGAGAGGAGGAGGGGACAGGTGCATGGCAGTGGCTGTGTCGTTCTCCCCACTCCTACTCTCCCAGGGAGGGCACTGGGAATCAAAGTCCCCTGCGCTGGCCCCTGCAGGTTGCTCTGGGCTAGCCGTCTGCTCCCGGCCAGCACCCAGCCAGCACCCATGGCTCACGGTGTCTCCATGCTTTTGTTCGTATTATTTCTCAGCTACTTCAACCTATCAAAGACAGTGAAGTCAGACCTCCTGATTTCTTTCTCCCTTACCAAGCCCTGCACTGGCTGCTTCCAGTTGCTACTAGACTGACAGCATCACACCTTTTTAGCACTTAATTACACACCGTGCTGTCCTGTTCACATTGTCACATGTGGATTAACCTGCACTTCCTAGCTATGGGTAACAATTTTAGTACCTCCCACGGAACTTATAATTTTATATGGGCACACCTTCACAAACATCAAAGTCATACTAAAAAGGTAGCAAAAATATTCTAAAGATCTGCATACTCATAATTCTATTACCTTTGAAAGGAGTTAAGGAAATAACAGCTTTCATCAGGCACATCCAGATTCCCAAAACCCAAAAAGATTGTATTATAAACCTCACAGAGAAATTGCCATTTTCTCTTTAGAGATGTAAATCTGAAAACATTACTGAATTTTTCCCTGCCCATTACTGGCCATGTCTTTGCATTCATTAGAGTCCTTCCTAGAACTGACATGGGCACGGCCCTTTATGTAAAAGCTCACTCTAACATGGATTCGGACAGGTCCAGTTTTCGGTAACCCCATTCTTAAAAGTCTGCTGTACTCACAGCGAGCTCAGAAGTCAGGTATCCGCCTAGATCCCAGTGTCACCAAATGGTTCCTCCTGCTAACATCACCCACTCCAGGAGTTACTTACATCACGCCCAATTCAGCCAGCAATTCCCTCCCGAAAGGATTTCAGGGGCTAGTTTAACAGTTTTCCCTCCAACACAATCTTAGAATACGGACATTACTGTGCTAACCTACAAATACACGGGATTAACCCACAGCACATCTTCTGTACCTAACCCAAACAATGCCACCGTGGAAAACCGCATTTGGGTCAAATGCCAGGACCATGATGATGGGGTCTGAGGAGGCCAGAATAACTCTCACCTCCTCTTCCCCATCCACGTTCTGAACTACCTGGGAGACAGTCAAGCAAGGGGGGCTACCTTCCACTGAGGACAACCTCACACTGCCTGAGCCCAAGCCTCAACAGTAAACTCGTCAGGCCCAGCTGCGTGCAGGGGCCTCCGTCATGGAGGTGGCCCTACGAGGAGCAGAGCTGGAGGTAGGGCCCACGCTTCGCAGGAAGCCGTGCCCCACAGCCAGCTCCTTCTACACTCCCAGTCCGGGTGGTGGGATGCAGGCAGCGGCAGCCCCGGCACAGAAGGAAGATGCAAAAGGACAGGAAGGGGAGGGAGGGTTCCCCCAGACACTGGTTACTGCCCGGCTCTCCTCCAGTGCAAGTAACAATGACAGCAATGGCCCAGCAGGCCCGGGACTGCGCTCTAAAAGCCAAGCGGGCGTCAGGGAGAGTGCAACATAGTGGAAGAAGCCAGGATGCCAGGACACAAGGACGGGGCACCCTCAGAAGAGAAGGAGCCTGCAACACACCACCAGTGGCCAAGATCCGGGAGCCAGGGACTGCCGACGACGGTGCAGGCTTGAGAATGAGAACCGAAATTCAAGAGAAAGAACTGGGTTTGGAGTTTCGGGCTTTTGTTATGCTTTGGCAGGAAGGAGGAGGTGTTAGGAAGACTTAGGTTTTAGACAGGTTGGGGACATCGAGGATAGAAGCATGGGAGAGATACTGGAAACAACAATACAGATTTAGGAGTTCACCCCACAGAAACAAGAGCTGAGGCTGTGGGCCTGAAGTAGGCCCGAGAGCAGACCAAGATCGAAGCCCTGCATTAGGCTGTCCGTAGGGAGCCAGAAGGAGAGGAAGGGGGAACTGTGGGAACAGGGGAGGCAAGGCCCAGGACCCTGACGGAGCCTCTGTGCCAGGTCCAGGGAGACGAGTACTGAGAGGACAGAGTCGTTAGTGAGCCCTAAACCAGAAAGGGAGGGAGGAGAGCTAAGAAAAAGCCTCAGTGTGGATGCTTTCTTTCACCCCCTCAACATGAGCACTGAGTCTCTTCTGGAGAATTATGCTAACAAGTCCTCAAAGACAGCACTAACCCACTTGCCAAATTACATTTTGAGAGGACTCTCATTTTAAAGTTATTACATGTCCTTGGAAATGATACTGGCTTGAAATGGGCTGCCTAAAACTAGTACTTACTGCTGCATGGTAGCCTATTCGTTGTTCATACCCCCACCACGTAAACCAGAACTACACATAAAACAAAGTTTTAATTATTCTGTGGCAGGAAGGAAAATCGAATGTAGCAAATAAATACAAAACAAGCTATTCTCCATCCCTTTTTGACACCCCCTTTAAAATGGACTATGCTTTTAAACTCCTAACCCATCTGCCCTTCTTCACCTTCTCTATTAATTGGCACACACACCAAAACAGCGGCTACATTTCGCTCATTTGCATGTAAGAGAATAACAGTACTTGCAATGCTGCAAAAAAAATATCTTTAAGAATATATGAGTTGGGTTTCCTTTTTTCTCAATTGTTTTGTATTTCCCGGGCATGCCCACTGTGTAACTACCACATTTGCCTAAATGTGTGGCTTCTTAGAGTACATCAGAGAAACAGAGATAACAAGTCAGATTTTAGATGGCCCACAGAGATTCCAATTCAGTAGGATGGGCGTGGAGGAATCTGCATTTTTAGCAAGCACCCCAGATGCCTGTGTCAATTCTAAAGCATGACAAATATCTATTTTATTATTCTAATCCTACCATGTGAACTTTTAAAATAACTACCTAAAATCCTGAAAATCACCTAAATGGACTCATTTTATGGGTCCCATGAAGAAAAGAGATGAAAAAGCTACCACAGCCCAGCTCACCACTCCACTCTTCCTTAAAGACCAATGGATGCATTATTTCTGCAAAACAACTTCATACACCTTCTGAATCCTGGTGAGGTGGAAGGTAGAAAGCGGAAAGGAGGAGATAAAAACATTGTTAAAAAGCTGCTTTTCTGCCCCAAGAATGATGGGTGATCGTTTTCCATGCAACTGTTTCAAAACAGTGAGAAAAGGGAAAGGTGGAGTTCCTTTCACAAAGGAGAACATTGGGAGAGTAAGAAATACACAGGTAAATTTCAAAGGGATATGAATTACTGCTGTAGTGCTTCGAATCATTTGAATCATTGACCCATTTTCTCACCTCTAGCCTAGTAGGTGAAACAAGTCAGATCTCTTACTAGAGCCAACAGCTGGCCCAAGCAGTCATTTTTAGAGAAGGCAAAGGTAATAAACAGTCATTTTTCAGGTCTGCCAAGGGAAGGCATTATTGTTATTATTGCCGTTATTATTGCAGCAGTGACCCATAAAGGAAAATACCAACGATGTGGGCATTTCCCAAGGTTCTGAAAAGCCTGAGCTGTAGAGGATGACAGTCGGTCCCAACATCAACCACTCGGCTCGCAAAAGCCTGGATTCCTGTGCAGCTCCCTGGACAGCACATTGCCTTTTACCCCCGCACAGGGAAAGTCCAACATCACGACAACACACACTTGCCAGCCAGCAATCCAGTTACAGCAGTGTCCCCACCGGTGGGCTCACCTGCGTGGGGAAAGCACCCGACTATGTTACTGCACTGTGTCCTTACAACTGTATCTGACAACATGAAAGACAGATGCTTCCTTATCCTGCTGCACCCGAGCAGCTAAATGGAATGGCTCTCAGCAGCCCATACTAGCCACAAAGTTCCTTATAACACCAGCCCAGATACTTGTTTTTGTTTTTTAATGAGGGGGGAAATGGAAAACTTAAATGCTAATTCTGGTGATAAACTCAGCTCTAAAACTTAACACAATCAAAACAAAAATTTAAATTTTAATCGCACCAAAAAATGGCAAAACTTAAGTTTCAACTAGAAGCTTGCTGTATTCAAGCTAGTCAACAGTTTCTTCAGTTGTGAAGGGGGGAAAAAAACTATAAACATGAAGAAAACATAGAAACATTTCACCACAGAATATTTCTATGAGGCAAAGCAGTAGCAACATTTAGGACGTTTTCTTTCTTTCTTTTCTGTTTTAATCCTCTGGAAAAGAAACACACATCCACCGCATAAGATACAAGTCTACCGATGTATACATTTGAATTTTATACCAATTGAAACCATGCATTGCATGGTTGGAGAAGATGGCCTGCTGTCTTGTGTGTTAGCAGAAGCAGCTGACAAGGAGGATGCATATTCACCCAAGTTAAAGCATCTATGAAGAACAAGTGACTGCGAGACTAAGTTGCATCCTGGGTTCCTGCCTGGGCAACTCAAGTCCTGTGTAATGAGGGAAAGATGTTAAGTGAATTACATCTTGGGTAAACACTGGGAAGGAACATTCGGGAATGCTAATTCTGTAGCAAGCTGAATACCCCGATGTTGGCTAGGTCCTGGACTGGTAAGCAAAAACAGGGCTGGGACACCAGGAAGTCTTGCAATGAACATGTGTCTTTTAGGTTGAAAGCATTGGCAATTAATAAGATACAATATCTGAGGAAAAGAAACTTCACTGATTATAATCCATTAATAGACACCTTTCTGCCTCTCAATTTCTTTCCAGGAGGCAGCCCTCCAAAGCATGGGTACGTGAGATCTTGATAAGCTCACCCTACCCTTCTAAGGCCTGCATTCGTTTGTTTGATGAGGCCATCCAAAGCAGCTTCTCAGAGAGGTTAATGCTACACACAGGCTACTAAATGGGCCTGTCCTGATTTGCATCCCAACTCCACCTTTAACAGCTGTGATTTGGGGCAAATTTATTAATCTCTAAAACTCCATTCCCTCACCTATAAAATGGCATGCATTGTTCCTACCTCTGCATTTTTTTGTTGTTTTAAGAATTTATTTATTTATTTGACATGGAGAGAGAGAGAGCACAAGCAGGAGAGGGGCAGAGAGAGCAGAGTTCCTGTCGAGCAGGGTGTGGAAGGGCCCGATCCAAGGACCCCGGGATCCTGACACAAGCCGAAGGCAGACGCTTCACCGACTGAGCCACCCAGATGCCCCTCTACCTCAGCATTTTGATTAATCCTACTTCAGGATTCAATGAAAACAGTTCATGTAAATAAGGAGTTTAGCAATATGTGAACTCACAAAAAATCCATGCTCTGTAAGTGTTAGCTACTGAGATCAAGCCCTTAGAGTCAGTCACTGTTACTTAAGAAACTTTGATTTTGATACAATTTCCCAAACTCGCAATAAAGATGCAAGAACAGTACAAGGAGCTCCCATGCATCCATGTTTATCAAGTGTTTACATTTTGCCGCACCATTTTATTTTGCCCTTAAAAGTTACTTTTAAGTGAAAATAAAATGAAAGTTGTCTACACTCCATCTCTTCCATTGTCATGCCAGTCTGGATAGCGGTGGAATTCCAAGGAAACTATCCCAGAGCCTTACCCTTCCAGAGGAAGGGAACCCTCCCACTGTCTTGTGGCTACTCCAAATCCTGGCCCCAAATCTACTGTCATTTTAGATCCCTTCTTGTTTCTTCCTTAAGCAATAAAGAGAATTTGGAGAGGACAGGACTGAATCAAATGTTCAGCGACTTGAAGACTTATAAGAACACTCTGTAGCTCTCCAGTCTGAACTGGGAAGTTCTACTATTCCAGAACTGATCGAATATGCCCACACCACTGACTTTCTAGGGTCACATCATCCAGCATTTCGGGAGAAGTGCAGGTTTGGGGGAAAGAAGGAGTGACTGGTTTGCTAGTGAGACGGCCACCATTCAGGCTGCAGATGGGTATCTTATAGCTCGAAAGGAAGAACTAGTCCCTTAAATTTGTCATTTTTTAGTAGCTGGGATATCTCAACTGCCTCTCAGTAACCAACAAGTTAGCTAAACAACATCTAGTTATACACCAGGACAAGGGCACATATAATTTTATGCCTACTCCTGAGGAAAAGTGAAGATGGGATAGCCGGTCAATACTGCAGGCCACTTATTCTTTCCAGTCATAATTTAGGGTTACGGGGACTTTTTAGATTAAAAATAAAATCAAGATATCTGGTTTGATAAGCTCAATGAGTAAGAGTAAGCTAACAATAACTACTCAATACATATGCCATATGCTATACCAAGTGCTTTAGATAAAGTATTTCATTAATCTTCCACCATAACCCTGGACAGACTCACTCTCTGACGTGATGTCAGAACTCAAGTTCTCAGCCACCACAGAATAAAACCTCCATAAGAACAACTGTTCTCACCTCCATGGGAGAGGAAGGGCAGAAAGAGTGAAAGGCATGGGACCTACTCATTTTAGACGCCAAGACCTCTGGCCCCACAAATACAGTAGACACAAACAGAGGAAGTGTGGACAGAAATAACCTATACTGACTGGATCCAGTAACAGGGTATGATACAGGATGACAGGGTGTTGCCAGTATTTTTAACAGATCTTTGTCTATTAATTCAGAAATGGTGGTCTCAGAGCTGGTCGAGGACACAATGGAGCAAGATGGTTACACATGCAGATTCTGGACACTGGCCAATCTAGATTCAAATTCCTCCTCCATCACTTGCTAGAATTGTAAGGTCCTGGGCAATTTAACCTCTCAACCGAGGTCTCCTCATCTATAAATGGAGATAGTAATTCTACTTATCTCCTAGGTTCTGATAGGTAAATGAAACAATCCATTAAAACACTTAGCATAATGCCTACTTGACTGGAAATGCTCCATAACTAACTGCTGGTTAGTAGCTACAGTTATTACCGTTATTTATAATGTTGTTTTGTTATTTCTACACCATTTTAGCTGATTGCCCCAACACAACCTAATAGAAAAAATAAAGTTTCTTAATTTAAGATTTTTAAATTCTCAAGATGAGTCTGCATGATTTTTCTGACAAGATCAATACACCTGCAATGGGCCAAAGTAAAATTCCAAGCACAAACAAGGTCAAGTATATGAGAATATAAAATATTGCAATAGAGAGGTTTCAGAAATGTTCACCTTGAGGATGTAGGCTTAACAGTTTCAATACGTTAGTCCCATCCATAAATAAAGTAATTTCTAGACCCATACACGTTAAAATACATCACCCAGCAAAGCATATCTTTGATTGTACACCTGTGCTCAAATTGATTTTATTATTCACTTAGTGCAATGGAAGGAACCTTCTTGGAAACTAAAGCATGCTTATAATTCCATAAGGGACTTTCTCACCATTCACCTCTTAGTATCACGTTAAAGATGATAGTTTTTAGGTGTTTAAATAATAGTACACTTGCTAATTATGTTTTAAACACCAACAGATTCTGTTATAGGTATTTTACAGAAGAATAAAGAGAGAACAAAGTGGACTCTTTAGAAGATTAAAGTAGTCCCCCAACTTGCCATAGGACTAGGGGAAAAAATTAATTACTGAGGTATCAGGTATCCTTTATCAGACCTACTGCAACTACAGTGTAAAAATCTCTTGACTATTTTAAGTGGTGGATACCAGGGAGAGTATGACATGTCAAAACTAACACAGTGTCTAATTGCCTGCCTTTCCCTCCACAAAGTCTCAATGTGGCAATCCAGGTCCCAATTGTCCCCATGCTGACAGTGACTCCTTACCTGACCTGCCCCGCCCCACATCCCACATATGAGCTACATGGTGGAAAACTCAAACCGGCTTTCTCACGGGCATTGCAGACTGGAGGTGGGAGGGGGCGGGACAAATAAACATCCCCTTTATTCTTCCACTAAAACCCACATCACAGGAACCTGCACGCAGCTTTCCATTTAGTGTCTACACCTCTGAGAAGGCAATGATTTCTTAAACTTTATGAATACACTGCTGATGAGAGCAAACAAAAAAATATATCTTAAAAAGTTTTTGAAAAACTTAAAACTACCAAGTTGAAGAAAGAGTGCAACAAGCAAACTGCCACAGAGTAGGGGACAACAGCCTATTGGAAGGTAGACTAAGCGTGCCCAGCTGTTCTATTCCACCACAGGAAACCTACTACTCCTGAGGTTTTAATTTATCCAAATAATCGCTCAGAACAACTAGAGGTAAAACTTTCACATGAAGCATGTCCCTACAATCAATCTACGTCCCTAAATTCGCCTGTGAAGCCACACGATCTTGCCTATTCTGAAGGAGACAGGAACAACTCAGGGAGACTCGACCATGTCACACTGGCCACCAGAGAAGCCTACGAAGAACAATGTCAATGAAAGTGCCTTTCAAACAGACCCCTACCCAAAGGCAAGGAGTCCCAGGAAGGATCTTTTCATGCACACCAAGATCAAAGTCTGATTTATAACAAATATAAGTGGGTAATATCATTACCTACATAAACTAACAAACACAAAAATATAAACACTTCCCTCAAAAACTGTTTCAAGATAAACGTTCAGGATTTTCATAATTTATCTCATTAGAAGCTTTTCTGGATTTATCAGTTGGCATCTCTCATTTGCTACCAACCATGCTGTATAATCCACTTTTTATAATAATTGAACAAAGTGGCTTTTAAGATAATTTAATAGCAAAGTTACACATCCTCCACTAAAAAACAGGTAAGGATTCTGACGTAGGATGGTATTTTCTCCACAATTATTTAGGTATTGTATCATTTCTACCACACCCACGTACGACTGCAACCAGCTCCTAAAATACAACTAACTCCCCTGGCTGAGCACAGTGGGACCCACTGGCTACCTGCTGGGAACCTGAGCACCTTGTGTCCATACGTAACTAGCAAAAGAAAGCCACCATCACAATGTGGAGATACAGAAGAACAAAATGTGGCAAAGTCTGCTTACCATAGGATTCTATTCTCAGTCTTTAATGAGCAAACTTATACAAAGTGCTACATCTCAAGCAAGTAACAAAGTGCCACATATTAGGCAAATAACAAAGGTTTCTTCTCAACACCACCCCCCCCCCAATTCATTGACCTTCACCAGCACTCCTTGGTGGACTCACCACATACCACCTTTTGAGGAACCTAGCAGATCATTTTGGGGAAGTTTTGGAATGCCACTAGCAATGGAAAGAAAGCTGAGCAATGGCATCATGGTCCATTATCTGCTACCTCAGTCATACGCTATAAGAGCTAATAAACACCCTCCTCAAATCTGGTCCTCATGAGGTGCTCCCTGCCTCAACCAGTCAGCTAGCCAAGCAGTGTATATGCTAGAAACCTACATTCCCTGACACCTTCTTCTCCTTGAGAGCAAATCTATCCGCAAGTCCTATTCATCAAACCTCCAAAGTATTTTTCACACCAGTACATTTTTCTCCATCCCCACGGCCATCAATTTGTCCAAACCATTATTATTTCCCCATCAAATGGACCATAACAACAGCAGGCTGGATGCTATCCCTAACGTATTGTACCTCTTCAGCCCCACCCATCAATCCAATCTTCTTCAGAAAATAAATCTGTTCATGTCAAACACTGCTTAATACTCATCAGTGGCTCTGTAAACTTTTTTCAAATCCCAAATTCCGTATTCCATAGGCCCCACCCAAGTTGGCCTCTGCCTGTCTCTTGAGTCTCATGTAGCTGCTCTCTGTAGACCTCAAACACACTACCTCCCTCGAGGTTAGCTAATGCTACCCTCCTCTTCTAGCATCATTTATATGGCAGTGCTATAGCCACTTCCTAAGGGCTGACACCACCACCCCCAGCTAGATACGCCCCCAAGTCACTCTCACTCCTCCCAATATCCACTGCATAGCACCTAGGACAGTCCGGTTGCTTTACTTAGGTTTTGTCTGGGTCTACCACATCTTCTTATTGCACCCCTGTATTCCCAACACAGCACCTTTCAGGTGGCAGGTACCCAATAAATACTTGAGTGGATGAACAAGAAAACAAAGCAGGAGAACTAATCGTAGTCCACAGTCATTTGCTGCTAGAGCCAAGCCTGACACCTACAGCACTTTAGGGGCTAAAAGGGCCACTAAAGAAAGTGTCACCAATTCCACACTGGCATAAGCAAACATGCCCAAGGACCAATCAGCCTTTTACTACCAAGTGATGCTTCTGTAGTACTATTCTACATTATTTTTTAACAGAACCCTCTAAAAATACTTCACTGAGAAAACAATCATGTTTTCAGTCACCTAACGTTAGTTAAAAAGGTACAGAAATCTAGTTATGATAATGAATACAAGCTTCTAAAATGAAAACAGTAATCAAATCTTGGAATAATTATCTCTGCATTTTTCTATATGGATAATCAGTTTTACAAAACAAAAAACAAAAAACCTCCAAACCATTACATAGCAGAGACAAATAAATTATTATCGGCTTAAGAACACCTTTAAGAGCTGCGCTGAATTCTTAAGCCAAAGGTACTTTTGATCAGAACCTAAGAGGGAGAGCGAGACTCTTGCAGAGCCAGTTCAGTCATCCAACACAAACAAACCCAGTACCTCCCCTACACTGGCACCAAGCTAGGCACCAAGCAGACAACCAGGACCAAGACCGCCCTGTAATACTGGGTGACCAGCTAGAGGCAGTTCATTTAATTAATCTCTCTGGGCTTTAGTTTCTTAATCTGTAAAATGAGAAAGTTAGACTAGCTCTCTAAGGTCCTCACTCTCTAAATATCCAAAGATTCACTAATGATTTTAAGATAAATTTCTGTTTGACGATATCCTGATGATTTCCTACTTCTATTCATTATTCTTATCACAAAGGTGTGGTTTAAGAATTTTAATATATTGATAAAAGTAAAACATAAAAGATCAGCAGTAGCGTTTTTAATTACCTTCCTAGCTCCTAACTACCACCATAATCAGCTATGGTCTTCTGCCTGTCATAATTGCAAACCAACCTGAAATACAACATGACAGTTTCTTCTTTTTTGTAGAAAAATTAGGTGATCATTTACTCCCAATTTCTTTTATACTTTGCCATCATCCATCATCTTTGAATATCAAAGGGTTGTTTTTTTTTAAGAAGCAATGCAAAATAATAAAGTTTTCTAGGAAAAGGAAAATTTTATCACCCAAATAAAGCTATAATGACTTTAGAAACCTGATTAGATACAATACTAAACTCTGAATTTCAAGTGATATAAAAAAGAATAGCTTTTTTTAAAAGATACACAAATGTATCCATACGAATGGGGAAGACAATGAGAGTCACACAGGGCCAATGTGTTCCTGACATCATCTCAACATCATCCAAAATGTTCCTTCACCATCTTTTTTTACTGAATTTAGCTGTGTGACCTATAGCTATTTAAGTGCTTGTTTGTTTACATCTAGAAACCATCTGAATACTGAAAGTAAATCACTTTATTACAAAGCTGAAGCTTTAAGGCCTTTTTTTTTTTTTTGTAGTCACACACTTTACTCAGCCCTGACTAAGCATTTTTATTCTTGCAATGCCTTATTTACAGATGTTTATAAGATGGCCCTGGTGTCTGCTATCAAATCCGAAAGGCCATATCTGGATAATAAAGAATGAAAGATAACTACCTCCAAAGTTAACCTTAAAAGTTAAATGTGAGTATTTGGTTACCTGAAGAACTCTCTCTCCCACTAGACAGGAAACTCTCTGAGGGAAAGCCCTGCCTTGTATTTGGCATTTACACACTGAAAGGCTTACCAATGAACACTGAAACAAGAGTAAATAAATGGATGGCAACTCTACCGCAAGCAAACTTTCTTAAGCACAGGGAATAAAATGTTGTAAACCTAGGTCTGAGATAACTACTCCTAACCTTAGCACTTAGATTGCTCTTATACACTGAAGCACTCAGATTGTATTCTCTCACAGATGAAAACACTCTTTTTCTTTTGACCTAATTGCTTAAAAACCATACTATAAATATTACATTATTGACTGTGTTTGTATGAGAAAGTTGTAACGTTTCTTTGATACATTATTATAAAGGTACTCCTCGCGATATTCATTTTAATTCAATAAAAGAAAGACTCTCATGAAAAAAAGTTTGGGAAATAGTCCTATAAGTCCCACTGATTAAAAACTAAACCAAATACAGGTGAATCTATGAAAGTTCTATTTTAAAAATAAGTTACTAGATGCATTTTAAACTTGACTTCTATATTTTAAACTTGGGGGAAAGGCGTTATCGTTTCCTCAAAAGAGGAAAATAATGTTTGAGTTTTTAAACCATCACCTTCACGTATGATACACAACCTGTATCATTTTTCTATCCTAACTTCCATGTAAAGACACAGAAAAGTAATTTTTTAAATTAACTTAAAAATACACCTATTGATTAAACCAATATAACTAGTTTGGAATTCCCATGCCAGTCTATATTATTATTCATTTCTTACCTAAAAATTCATTTGAATCTTGAAAAACCTAGAATTCCTCAGGCTTCAATTTACTGGCTTGCACAGAGGGAGGAAAAAAAATAGAACATATCAAGAGAATATAAATTATAAAATATAGTGCTGGAAAATAATTCTTAAGTGTCATGGTGAGGAAATTCACCTGTTATAAGCCTCACAAAAATCCATTATTCTCTTTATCAGGTCATCAAAAAGGGGAGAATGTCATATTCCCACTAGTGGCAAAATAAGAAAATTCGGTTCCTAAAATTTACTGCAAGTCCCTATCAATTTCCAAATTCTGTTTACTTAGTAACTTTTTTCTACAGTACAGATTTTTCCGGGGAAAATAAACTTTTCATGAGCAAATCTGGAAGACATAAAATGTCTCCTACTTATTATCACCTAGAAAGGCAAACCGAGTACTGCTCCGTGCCCCAAGCATCTAGCTTTCAGCCTCTTTATTATCATTGTCAATGAATGGGCCCCAGTCAAATGAAAGCTGCCATTTTAGGGTAAAGACTGGAGGGCTTCTGTTGTGCAACAGCAAGACAAAAACACTCTGCGACAGATGTACTCTGGGGGCTGGGAGACGGATTCAACTTCATAAAATCACTGCTCAAGTTATTTCTGAAATAAGAATTACCTACTACTCACACATTACTACAATCTAAATAGAATTATAACTGGGATAAATCAGGTTCCCATGCTGTTAAGGTCGTAGTCACTAAGATTTGTTTGTCATCATTAGAATTATCTGTGAGGAAATAAAGAGAACTATTTTTCCCCCTATTTGATTACGTATAGTGAGTACTCCCCCCCTCTCGTTATTGGGAGAGAATTGGGGGGGGAAATACACTCAACCTCTTTGAAAGGTATTGCCCACTGCAAAGACGGCTTAAATTAATATTTTCAGAAAATAAAAATCAGGGCCTTCATATAAATCCTTTTAAAATAAATTATTCAACATACCCCAGCAATCGAGCCCAGAGGATGGACATATTTCAAGATAAGTTATTTAAATCGATTGCAAGATAATATACAATGGGAAACTAAAAAGTATACTTAGCGAGTGGAGAGCTGGATAGTGTATCTAATTCTAGCAATTCAAAAGGAAACTCTCCATGTGGGTTGCTACTTTTCTTTTGTCCATTGTCTGTTCAGAAGAGGGGGGAAAAAAACTAGTTTAAAATCGAGACGTGAACAGTCTCTAAAAGTGACCTCCGGGAAAACCGTCCGACCCATAGCAGGAGCACTCCCCGCGCCGCCCGCTCTACGGGGGCGCTCACAAAGCGGGCGGCCGGCCGGGAGTTTGGGGTGCGCTCCCACGGCGCAGGGCTCCTCGAGGCAGAGCCATCCGGAGAAAGGCGGCTCGGTAATGATGGCTGCTCGGGGCCGGCGGCTCCTTCCCCGGAGCCTCCCGACCCCCCCCACCCCCCGCCCGGAATCCGCCGCCCTCCCCACCCCCCGGGCCGCGCTCCGCCCGCGCGGACGCGGCCGCACCGCAGCCCACCGGGTGCCCGCGCCCCCGCACCCCCGGTGAGCCCAGTCCCCGGTGCGAACCAAACAAACAACGCGTCCCCCGCCGCCCTCCTTCCTTTCCCCGCTGACCGCTTGGCCTCCAGCCACCTCGGCCGTTCACGCTCCGAACGGCGGATCTCTGCGGGGGCAGAGCGCACCCGAGCCACCTCGGGGGCCACCTGGTGACCCCCCCCCCCCAGGAGCTGTCCCCCCGCGGGGGCGGGGGTGGGGGGGGGGAGTGTGCTCGCGGGGTTAAAGTCGCTATTATGCAGTCGCCGCCGCCGGCCCGGCCAGCTCGGCAAGGTGGGGTCTCCTCCTCGCCGCGCCTCCCCGCGCTCGCCCCGGCCCCGCTCCCTTTCTTCTCCTCCTCGCGCACTTGGGAGCCGCCGGGGAGCCCCGAGAGCCCCCGGCTCCGGGCTCGCAACTCCGCGCCCGCGGCCGGCACGGGTTGGGGTCCGGACGCCCCCAGCGCCGCGTGTTCGCGCCGCCCCCGCCCCACGCGGCGCCCCGCGCACTTTCCTCGCCGCCGACCCACCTCGCCCGGTGGCCGTCCCCGCGCGGGCCGGCGCCGCCGCGCCAGGAGGGACGCACTTTGTTCGCGCCGGTGCGGCCGCCGCTCCCGGCGAGCGCGGCGTGGTCGGTCCGGAGCGGGGGGCGGGGGCGGGAGGCGGGGGTCGCCGCCGTCCCCGAGCCGCCGCCGCCGCCGCTCAGCCGCCCCGCGCCCGCGCGCCCATCGCCCACTCGCACTTGAGTTGGAGCCCAACTTTTCCTCCTTCCTTTTTCTTTCGAATGGAGCCGGCAACTCGTGCTCGGCGCCGGCGGGAGGAAACGCGCTCGCGCTCCCCCGCGCGCAGACACGCTCCCTCCTGTCCCCCGTCCCCCCCCCACGCCGGCAGCACAACAAAAAGCCATTTACATGCGAGGAAGTGACCCTCG